>NW_006911943.1:0-4703 GCF_000338995.1 Bipolaris sorokiniana ND90Pr
TCTCATCTTGGTCAGGCGATCTACGACCACAAGGATGGCGTCGTGGCCCTGGCTCTCTGGCAGGTGTGTGATGAAGTCCATAGATACGTCTCGCCAGGCCCGCTCTGGGATCGGCAAGGGTCTTAACACTCCCTGTTTGGCCTCACGGGACGCGGTCGTTCTTTTGCAGGAGTGGCAGTTCTGGACCCAGCGCTCAACGTAGTCTAACATGCCAGGCCAGTAGTATTCTCGAGACAGAGACTCGTACGTGCGGGCTCTCCCCATATGCCCGGCAACCGGGCTCTCGTGGTACATGCGCAGCAGTTCTGCATGCAGCTCCGGGCACTCGGGGACGTACAGGCGGTCACGGTAGTATAGGTACCCATCCCGTTCCGCGCACTCCGCAAGTGTGATTTTCTTATGCCGTCTAGCGTTGGTGCGGAGTGCGGATAGAATCGACGACAGCTCGGGGTCGTTCTGATACCCGTCATCGAACATGGATTGGATCTGAGGCGGGAGCAGCGGTGCGGTTCTCTCAGGTGGCAGGCTTGGGCGGGCAGGTTGGCGTATAGGGAGTAGGCGTAGCGTGCAGTCGTCGCTAAAGCGGACAGTCTTCTTTGGTGCAGCCTCACCCGGGCTGGCAGTAGGGAGGACTAGGGGGGAACTAGGGAAAGTTTCTTGGGTACCCCCCTGTAGGGAGTCTGGTTCGAAGTTCTCCTTCTTCAGTACCACCCGGCTCTGGTGCTCGAGGCGTTCATCCCCCTCCTTAGGCAGGTCTCCTGACCTCCTGGTCAGCGCATCAGGCTTTGCTCCTAGCTTACCTGGTCGGTACACAATTTTGAAATTAAAACGGGAAAGAAATTCAGCCCAGCGGGCTTGTCGTCTGTTCAGCAGCTTGGTCGTCGTAAAGTATTCTAGGTTGCGGTGGTCAGTAATTACTTTGATAGGAGACGCTGTGCCCTCTAGCTCAGGTCTCCACTCCTCGAAGCAGCGGATAATTGCTAGTAGTTCCTTGTCGTAGATCTCGTAGTTGCACTCCGTGACCGAGTGCTTCTTAGAGAAGAATGCCACTGGTCTTAGAATCCCGTCGTCTCCGTGCTGCGACAGCACTCCAGCCGACACGTAGTCGGACGCGTCAGTCTCCAGAATGATCTCCTTGTCCCAGTCGAAAGGGGCCAGGATAGGCGCCTTCGTGAAGGCCGACTTCAGACAATCAAAGGCCCCCTGGCAGGCAGTACTCCATTGAAATTTGACTCCCTTCTTCGTTAGGCCTACCATAGGCGCTATAATCTTGGAGAAGTCGCGTACAAATCGGCGGTAAAAATTGCTAAACCCGATAAACGCTTGTACATCAGTTAGGCAGGTAGGCGTCGGCCAGTTCTGGATAGTCTCGACCTTTCGCGGGTCCATTCGGATACCCTCCCTTCCTACGATAACTCCAAGGAAGGTGGTCTCAGTCTTGAAGAATTCGCACTTCTTCATCTGGGCATATAAGCCAGCCCTGCGTAGGGCTGCCAGGACCTTTCTTAGGTGGTCTTCATGCTCGCTTCGGCTACGGCTGTAGATCAGAATGTCGTCCAGGTAGGCGGTGCAGAAAACGTCGAGATACTCTCGTAGGGTGTCGTTAATAAACCTCTGGAACGTGGCAGGGGCACCTGTTAAGCCAAACGGCATCACTAGGGACTCGTATAGTCCAAATCTAGTACGGAACGCTGTTAGATACTCCTGGCCTTCCTTAATGCGTACGTTGTTAAAGGCGGCGACGATGTCGATTTTAGAGAAGTACTTCATGCCCTTCAGGTTGTTCAAGCTTTCCTTAACTAGCGGGAGCGGGTATCGGTCCTTAACAGAGATATTGTTTAGACCACGGTAGTCTACACAGAAGCGGAGCCCTCCATCGGGCTTCTTAACAAAGAGGACGGGGGACGCGGCGGGAGAGGAGCTAGGACGGATGAACCCCTTGCGCAGGTTCTCCTCGAGCCATTCTCGTAAGGCTATAAGCTCTTCGCGGGACATTGGGTACAACGGGCCAAAAGGGGGGGTCTTGCCCTCTAGCAGGCGAATGTCGTGATCGTGGGCGCGGTGTGGGGGCAGCTTCTCCGCCTCCTTAGGTGAGAACACGTCCATAAACTCCCAGAGCTCCTGGGGGAGGAGGTCTCCTAGGTCTACGGGATCAGAAGGGTTCAGGGGGTCAGTGCTAGCCAGAAGCTCGTCGATCTGTTCAATCGACACTTCAAAAATCCGGTAGTTTCTTCGGGCGTATGCTGCGCAAGCCCGCAAGGATACCTTTGCGATATCTAAGTGACGGAGTTTCTCGGGTCGGTCAGGCACGGCGGCAGGGCGCGTCTTCTGAGGCACATCATGTAGGGCAGGGATCCGGGTTGGGCGGTCGGGGAGGTTGCAGTTGTTCCGACAGTACTCACTATCGAACGTGAAAGTATGGTTCGCGAACCCCACTCGGGGGTCGTGAAGCTTCATCCAGGGCATCCCTAGGATGATAGGGTAGTGTGCTAGTTGCGTAGCTAGCAAGCAGATAGTCTCACGGTGGTCACCTACCACCATGTCGGTTTTCAGGTAATGGGTAATAGACCCAGTCTCGGCTTCTCGACCGTCGAACACTTCTAGTCGGATTGGTCGTTTCAGTTCCTGTAGGGGTAGTTGTCGGCCCTGGGCCCAGTTCAGGTCGACGAAGCCCTTCCCTTCGGCTCCGGTGTCAGTCATCGCGTAGGTGGGTATCGTCTCTTCCCCCACCTTCAGGGTAACAGGCAGTATCATCAGGTTAGACCTCAGCTCGCTTTCCTCGCTTACTGAGAGTCCCTTGGCAGACGCAGCGGAAATACGGACTAGGCGGCGTCGGTCCTGGTTGCGCGGTAGGGGAGCCTGGACGCGACTCAGTTCAGGCTCACCCCATTTACCGACTGGTTGGGGCTACTCTGGGGGCTGGCACGGCGGTAGTTGGAGGGCGAGTGTGGAGGGGTGGTTCGGCGTCCTCGGGGGGGCGTAGGGGCACGGCGGCGTGTAGGACTAGCGGCGTATTCCATGTTACTGGAGCGGATCTGTAGGGCTGGGCGATTATCTGGGTGTGGGCAGTCCCTGACCCGGTGCTGCGGCGATCCGCAGCGGAAGCACTCGTTTCTCTCTCGTCTCCCTCCCGTCGTAAAGTTCTTCTGAGAGCTCAGGTCCATCGGGTCCGCTGGAACGGCGGTAGTGAGGGGGGCGGGACGGGGCGCGGACGGGCGGCCTATAGCCTCTCTAGTGATATATCCGGGGTTCTTAGTGGACGGTGTTCCTCGAGATCGGCTAACCTGCTGTTGGTGCTGGCGGTAACGGTTGTCGAGTGCCTGGAGATGGTTGACATAGGACGTGTATTCGGTAGACGGGGCGGGGCTATGGAGGAGCATATCCTGAAGCTCGCGGGAGATCCCTTGGAACAATAAGGGGACTAGTGCGCTCTCTGGCATCTCGGCCTCTAGAGCTAAGCGTTGAAACTCCGACAGGTAGGCGGTAAAGTCTAGGTTCTTCTGCTTCCATTGGAAAAGACGGTTCTGGGCATTTTGGGTGCGGTCGGGGTCGCCGAAGGCCCTTTCTAGGTACTCTAGCATCTGTGGGTAATCGACAAACTGGGGAATTCCGTATTGGATCTTCGGTAGCATTAGCGCGTACGCTTTACCCGTAAGTCGTCCTGCCACGTAAAGCATGCGCCCAGTGGCCTGCGGGAATCGGTCGGCGTTCGCGCTCATCTTGCCGTAGATCTGTTGGATAAACCGGTGTAGGTCGCTTCGAGTTCCATCAAATTCCTTTGGGTCAGGTATTCTCTCACTAAGGCTGGGAGTTCGGGAACTTGGGGGAGTAACAGGCGCAGGCGGTCCCGTTGGGTCGTCTGCGGAGGCCTTAGCAACGCCAACGGGGTTAGGGGGAAACGTAGTGACGGCCGGGGGTGTCAGTACCGCAGGTGTGGCAGCTGTAGCAAGCTGGGTCTTTTCAATCTCGAGTTTAGTAATCTGCTTCTGGTCGGCTGCTAGCTGCTCCTTCTGGTACTGAATGACAGCTTCTCTCTCCTTGACCTGGATCCGCAGAGACTGCTCCTGGTCCTGGGACGCGGCGTGGTTTTCCTCGAGTTTCTGGGTATACTGGGCAGTGTTGCGTAAGTACATTAGCCATTCCCCTGGATGCGCTGCTACACTAGCAGTGAGTTCGTCAGGCGTCTCTGGGAAGGAGGGGGGCTCGGGGCGGTTCATGGCGGTGAAATACACGGGCCTGTGGGGAGGAGCTACGTAATGTCACGGTACGGGCTCACGGGCAGAGAGGACAGGCGCGTGTACAGGTTCTATTGCTACAGCTAATCAACAGGCTCTCACTACAGGTAGTATAGAGTAGAAGACAGGACGTAGCTCGAAGAGCTACACTAGTGAAGTTGCGGCGGTTTTGCAGAATCCGGGTGCTCGGACCCTCACCCGGATTCTGTCGGCAGCCAATCAGACGATCGCGCGCCGGCCACTCAGCCAGCGCCGTGACATTGCTAAGAGTTTAGGTATAGGTTTAGTTAGGGTATAGATTATATAAGACCCGACCCAACCCCTACCCGAACTCTTAGCAACCCAACCATGACCTAACCCCCACCCATTTACCAGCCTAGGTAAAGCCTTAATCTTCTCTATATTAGGCTTAGAGATAGTATAATCTAATTAATAACTATACTCTTAGAAGATCGTAAGAGACTAATC
>NW_006911944.1:0-4657 GCF_000338995.1 Bipolaris sorokiniana ND90Pr
CTGCTCGTGCTGCATTCCTGCTGTAACGTTTCACTGCTCGGCCACCTTAGCTACCTTAGCTAGTTCCGGCTGGTTGTACTTCAGACTGCCATCGGGCATCGTCCTGAGTAAGGCGTCATGTGGTTCCTTATGACCCTCTTCGCGCAAATCAGACCTTCTACTTAAAGCGTCTGCGGCTCCGTTGAGCGTTCCAGCGCGGTGCGTAATCTTAAAGTCGAACTGGGCTAGCATCTCTGCCCATCGCACTTGTCGTCGGTTGAGTTTCTTGGTCGTCATGAAACTCGTCAAGTTCTGGTGATCGGTAAAAACCTCGATCGTGTCGGGGAGTCCTAACAGGTACACCTCCCATTGTTCAAAGGCATCGACTACTCCAAGTAGTTCCTTATCGTGAACATCGTAGTTAAGTTCTGCTCCTGAGAACTTCCGTGAATGGTAGAACACTGGTCTCCATTTTCCATCTGGGCACTGCTGTGACAGTACAGCTCCGAGTGCGTAGTCAGACGCGTCGGTCTCGACTCTGGTGGGTCGTTGAGGGTTGTACATCTCGAGTACTGGCGCCTCCAGGAATATCTGCTTGATTCGATCAAAAGCCTCCTGATGTTCCTGTTCCCATTTGAAACCTATTTCCTTCTTCGTTATCTCCGTAAGGGGTGTCGTGATCTTCGAGTAGTCTTTAATGAACTTTCGATAGTAGTTCGCAAATCCTAAAAAGGATTGAACATCCTTGACTGTGTTGGGTTTTGGCCATTCCTGTACAGTCTGTATCTTCTTTGGGTTCATCTTCACGCCTTCGGTTGAAATGATAAATCCGAGGAATTCCGTTTCCTGAGTGTGAAACTCACACTTTCCTGGTTGAAGGTATAGCTTGTATTCCTTAAGCTTTCGTAAAACCTTCTTAACATGCTCGACATGTTCTTCGCGTGTGCCGCTGGAGTACACTAGTACATCGTCCAGATACGCGGTAACAAAGATTCCGAGGTACTCGTGGAGTGCGTTGTTGATGACTGATTGAAAGGTTGCCGGCGCATTCGTTAATCCGAACGGCATAACCGTATACTCAAAGAGTCCGTACTTCGTCTTGAACGCTGTCATCCACTCGTGACCTTCTTTGATTCTGATTCGGTAAAATCCTTCCCGAACATCGAACTTCGTAAACCACTTAGCTCCCTGGAGTCGATCCATGAGCTCTGTAATGAGTGGTAGGGGATATCGGTTCTTCCGAGTAACGCTGTTCAACCTTCTGAAGTCGACACATAGTCGCCACTTCCCGTTAGGCTTCTTTACGAACAAAATGGGTGAGGCCATCGGGCCTGATCCCGGTCGGATAAATCCCTTCTTCAAGTTCTTCTGGAGGTAATCCCGCAGCTCAGCATCGTGCTCGGGCGCTATAGGGTACATTCCTCCGGGGCTCAACTTCGCTCCTTCCTCCAGGATGATCTCATGATCCCAATCCTGGTGTTCTGCTAAGTCTGTTGCTTCGTTTTCCTCGAACAGTTCCTTGAACTCTTGTGTTCGGTATTCTGTTGGAATCGCCAACAGCGGTTCGTCCTTCGTGGGCGCAACCTGTGGTACCGGTCCTTCCTTCGTGGTCGCGACCTGCCGTATCCAAATGACTCCTACCTTCCGAGGGTCCTTCGCATAGATTCTCGCGATCTTATGCGGCGAAATCACACCGAATCGCCCATCCAGGTTCGCGCGTTGATTCATCGGGCGTGTTTCTCGACGTATACCAGCAACCTTGTGCACAGGTTCTCGGCTGAGTATCGTTTTCTTTTGCCAGTCGATGGCAGGGTTGTGCTTCAACAACCAATCGTAGCCAATTATCATCTCGGTGTCTCCAAGATCCATAATGCTAATCTTTGTTCGGCTTTCTTGACCAGCCAGGCGTAACGATACAGCCTCGGTCTCAAGTCGAATCCAGCCGTTCCCATATGCCGTGGGACTATCGTCGGCTAATACCACTCGCATCGGTACCTTCTTGTTCCGATAGGGTATGTCGTGTTTCTCTACCACTCGGGGTGAGATGACGGTTCGTGCAGCCCCACAGTCTATGAGCGCTAGCACCTTGTGTCCGTCTACAAGTACTGGGGCCTTCAGTTGCAGCTCTTCTGCTCCCTTCTCCTGTACTTGCTTGAGGGTCGTTTTAGGACTGCCTTTACCAGCGTGACCCTGTCCCTGGTGGCATCCTAGTTTTTTGACTGCCTACCTTTCCTCTGCGTAGGAAAGTAGCCTTCGCCTGCCTTGGCGGAATAGTGTATCGTACACTGGTCGTCGTAACAGAAGCTCCAATGGACATTGCGGTGAGGTATCTCCTTCTTCGCAGTCCCTTTCTTTGGTTCCAGCTTCCTCTGTGTCTTGGGCAATTGGTCCTTCGTGACCCTGGCTTCTTGCCCTCGATGCATCCGGCAATTCTTCGCGATGCATTCCTCGGCGGATATCGTGCTATGGTAGTAGTCGTCTACCCGTCTAGCTTTCCGTCGTTGTTCCCGATGGAACTGGCAATTGATCGTGCACTTGATCCAGCACAGCTCTTCGTGAGCCTCCTTTTCTCCTGGCTGGTGCATATAGCAATGCGGTACACGACACTCGTTATGCCATAGGTTGGTGTGGCAGCAATCGTCCTCGTTGTCCCTGGTCTCCTCTCGCTTCCTCAAGTGGTAATCACACTGTCTTGGGCAGTCGACCCAACATAGGCGCTCGTGTTGCTCCATTCGTTCCTTGAACGTCCGAGGCGTTTCCTCGTCATCAGGTTCCTTGAACCTGGGTTGTTCCTGGGCAGCCCTGCAGGCAATCTCCTCTGCACGGGGTCCCGTGACTGTGATTCGTCCGTCGATATCGCAATCGTTGGCTTGGTGTTGATTTAGTCCACAAATCCAGCACTGTTGGTTTCTTAGGCGGCGTAGTACTTCTGCCCCTTCAACCTGCCAATCTGTCGGTAGTGGGTTGTCCCACTTGAAGTCTTGGAGTCCTATTGCCTCTTGTACTAGCTCAAAGGCCTCGTCCGTGGCTTGTCTTGCTTCATCGTACAGGTCTAGGTCGCTGAGGGTCTCGTCCAGTTCCTCAGTTGGGTATGGTGTTGGTATCCGAATCATCCCAATCTTGACCGCTCCTTGTCTGACTTCGTTCTTCGGGCAATCCTTGCGGAAGTGTCCTACTTCACCGCATCGGAGGCATGCCTTACTGTCGTAACGCTTCTTGCGTTCTTCCGCGGAAAGGCCGTCGTTAAACTTTCCTCGGGTCTTCCTGTCTTTGGACTTGTCTTGTACCTTTCCCGTCATGATCGTATCGCCGTCCTTGTCGAGTCTGCTGCGTTGCCTCCTGGTATTTGGCAAGAAGGGCTGGGTGGCCCTGCGTCGTTGCTGCCTTTCCCACAGCCTGTGGTCGATTCGGGTTGCCAATTCTATCAGTGCGTGCAGCGTTTCTGGCTTCTCATGGTGTACTAGTCCGTCCTTGACATTTTCCTTCAGACCATCTTCGAATACCGCTCGAAGTGCTGCGTCGTCCCAATCGATCCTGGCCTGCAGTTGTTTGAACTCAGCCGTGTAATCGGACACTGACTTGGTCTGCTTCAGGCGAGTGATTGCTTTCTCTGCCTGGTCCTTTTCGTCTATCTCCCCAAAGATGCGTCCTGCTTCCTTCTTGAAGTTGTCCCAGCTGCTGAAGATTTCCTTGGTGTCGACCTTGGTTCCATGGTTGGTGATGTCCTTCAGGTAATCCTTGACGTGTGGCTGCATCCACTTGGCTGCTCGTCCTTTCATATACGTGCTAGTCACTAGGATCTTATCCTGATCGTTGGGCACATCGTGATACTCGTTGTATAGGTCGATGTTGGTGAGGAACGTCCATAGTTCGTGAGGACTTCCGTCAAACTTCTCTGGTGGTGCCATCTTGGGTTTCGATGTAGACTTCCTCTCGTTTGGTGTAGCCATCAGCTGACCCAGGAGTTGGTTGATCGTATCCTGCAACCCTGCTATCTGTCTAGCCTGATTCTGGCCTTCGCGTCTAAGATTGACGAGTTCGTACTCGGGGCTCCCTGCCGCCGGCTCGTCGATACCTCCGTGGGTATCACCAGTCATGTCGATGTTCTCCTCAGGCCCCTGGCCCTGAACGTTGACATACTCGTTGGAGTTTCGTGACATGGTGTAATCTTAATCGGACGCTGTTGGTTAATCCTCCACTGAATCCGTGGGTGGTCAAAGTGTTACACGGGGTTGGGTGCTAATACTTCTCTGGCTCGATCCGGGTTAGGGCGAGTAGGAATAGGGACTAGCTCCGTGAGAGTTGTCTGGCGATTCGTAGTGGAAAAGAGTTATGGATGTAACCGGGGTTTGACAACGCTAATCTATTCAATAGACTAACATGTAACTATCTTGTGAAGTAAAGAATACTAGTAAGAAAGTACAATTTGAGTTGACCACAACGAGAGTAATAATGAAATCCATCCATCCTTATATCCTCATTGCTTCCAGTCCTGCCATCACTGCCATCACGACTTTTCCGTTGCTTGGCCTGATGTCCTGATGGCTGCCATCAAAGGATTGCTGCCATCACATACTAGCGTCTGACGGTCGTCTTGGCGTGATGTCAATCACGTGATCCTCGCCCCGCGATGATCATTACCTTCTGGCGTGGACGTCCATAGGCCTTCAGCCATCTC
>NW_006911945.1:0-4624 GCF_000338995.1 Bipolaris sorokiniana ND90Pr
CGCGGCTTTTCCGAAGTTAATCCGACTCGCGTGAGTACAGAAATTCCAAACCCAAAGGCTTCGGTCGACAGGAGATCAATGGGATCCTGTCTATGTGAATGTTAGATGTAACGGTGTAAGGTTCCGGATCAACTCCGGAAACACTTGGTTTTGGATGTAGTCTGAACAGACAGCTGCGATATTGTTTGAATGCCGTCACCGGCGGTGGTGAGATTTTTGATATAATGTAACGGCGCAGGCAAGACTACTCGGATCAGTATCGGCGGTAGTGTCACTCAGAGGCATATGGGAGTGCGTGGGACATCAAACGAGCCTTAATTCGAATAGACACCTATAGGCCTTGTACGAAAGGATATCAAAAATCTATCGAGCTACGGTATGGAGAAGGTGGGGTTTTATATCAGCAGATCTGCCCTCGGCTAGTGCGTGCCCATGTTCGGATCCCTTTCGGATGTTAGTTCAGTGTGTACTCGAACCGTTACAGCGAACGCTTTAAGTAGAAGGTCTGATTTGCGCGAAGAGGGTTATAAAGAACTATATAACGCTCTACTTAAGATAATACCTAATAGCAGTCTAAAGTATAACTAGCCGGAACTAGCTAAGGTAGCTAAGGTAGCTGAGTAAGTAGAAACACTTGAATAATAATGGCAGGAAAAGGTAACGCTATAGCAGCAAATACTAGAATACCCGCCGGAAGTAATAAATAATAGGATAGAACTTAGAGCTCTAAGAGAAGGCATATAGATATACGTGTAACGGGCTGAACGCCCTTTGGATAGCTCCTCGATGGAATCTCGGCCTACTCGCAGAACCCGGGTGCTGTCTCGAGCACCCGGATTCTCTGCGCACCGCCCGAACGACGTTCAGACGACAGCCGCAGGACCCAGAAGCTGCCTCGTGCACCTAGACTTCACCGGTCCGATTGTTACTCGGGTAACCAGCTTGTATATAGACAGCTACGTAGCTTGGGAGCTTAGCTCCTCATCGAATACAACCTCTTGTATACCTCGCGATTGCTCCCCAGAGCGCAGCCCCTTACAAATTATATCACATGCCTACATCACGTGCCTATATTACACCGCTTAGTTAGAACTTACTCGTACGAAGAGTAGAGAAGCAAGGTATAAAGAGAGAGGTGTCGTACGACAGTTTAACTCTTCTTATCTTTCTTCTTCTGTACCATAGGCTAATGCAAACTCGTTCGAAGGCCTCTTCGCCCATAACACGGCGATGCTTAAGAAAACTTCTATATCGTATAGTAAACCGCAACTGCTTATAGGTATATTTTAGAGTTAATTTTAGACGCTTTTTATAGTAATATTTAACTATATTAAGACGGTAGAGCATCTAATAAAGCGTAGACTTACTAGAGGTAGGTAAACGGGCGCTATTAGGTTGCATAATAGTCGCAGCTTTAAGTAGCTATTTATACTTAATTTTAGGCGAACAGCGTACTTCGCGAAAGATAATCTTCTTCTAGTACCTTAAAAGTATCTATAGCCGGCCGCTGCGAGGTCTATCTACTATCATTAAGGTGGTATTAAACTTTTAGTAGAGGCGGGTAATAGTAGAGAGCGCGCGTAAAAAGATAGCTGCAACTTTAGTTACAGTACAACCACTACGTAATATGCTAATTGCAATATTTCGCTCCTCTATTGTCATATTTTAGCGACGGCAAGTAGTTTGCAACATTCTATGATTAAATTAGTGCGCTGTAGCGTTAGTGGGAGGTATTCAAAATGTGGACGGTGGGGAGTGGGGTTTTAGTGGGGCAGCTTAACTTGCAAAACTTTTGACGTGTGGCTGTAGCATGCGCGACTTTGTACCCCGAACATATTGTCGCGCGATACTTAGGGGTTAGGGGTTAGGGGTTAGGGGGGGGCACAATACAAGCTGCCCAGTGTTTACACTCCTAAGATAAGACAAAGATTATTGATATTAGGAAGACTACAGTTTCATATAATTAAAGGGTCGAACTTTAGAGAGACTCCCATAATTTTAATCTGATTTTCGGTAGCTTAAGCCTCAAAAGCACCCCTATGGATCGAAATACATGAGATCCAGCAGTCCGCCCAATTCCATCCAAGTAGCGTTTTAGATCTGGATCGGCCGATCCATCCGTCTATTTTCCACACTAGCTAGACGTCTGCACGGCCAGGTTCTTTAGACCCACCGGGACTGCTGCCAAATTGTGTAAGAGACAGCTCCTCAATCTGACGCCTAATATGGCTGTCAACGGATATCTGCTCAAAACATTCGTAAGAAGCGCTAGTTGATGACGAGTGAAGGACACCAAAGTGGTGCAAGACTCGCTGCGTCGGTGCTTTGAGGCAGGGCAACGAGGCAGCAATAATGGCTACCATCAACTCCAAGCCACACAACAAGTCGCTTCTTACAGCCATCCCGATCATACCTTGATCCTGAAAACTCCCTAAAAGTATGACGAGCCTCAAGACTCCAAAGACAGAGGCTATAAGGCCAGTCGCCATAAGAAATCCTATAAGGATTTTCTCACTCTTCGGTCGATGCATTTTCGCTATAAATGCAAGAGGAATTAGCGAGAGAGTGAAGTCGGAAGCGATGTTAAAGGCTTTAAAATGTTAACGACGAGCACTCTATTTAGGTATCTTTCTTCTACTTACAGTTGTACGTATATGCGTACGCCTTCATCTGCCACGGTTTTAAGCACACGGCATCCGGGTTGGCCTCCCATGCTGCACTTATTGGACGACAGTAGGCAAGGTTAACCGAAGTTGCGGAAAGGATCATCGCGATTTGGACGGCGATAAGGCTCCATAATGGCCATTTCCATCGTCTCGAGTCTTTTAGCCGTAGAATCATTAAGCACATTGAAATTCTGATCATATTCATGGCACAGAACCAAATAACGCCATTAGCAACCGCTAAGGGGCCAATAATCGATGCTTGTCTAGGATCCACAATAACGCGGCCGTATGAATACATCGCCACAACGAGTGCAAACCAAGCAATAGTAAGTAACTAGGTAGTGGATCAGCAATTGAAGATACGGCTAGGATCGTATGTATTTTCCACTTACTAGCGAAAATGCGAGAACATAATCATCCCATCTAAGAAGCCATTCGGGACGGTATCGGGAGTAGAAGCGGGCAACGGAAGTTAGGATAGCGATTCCTAGTAAGATGCCACCCGGAATTAGAAAGGTTGCGGCATCGCTGTGGCTAGCTGCCGAGGGGTTTGACATTACAAGTCCCTTACGGATTGCACGGGGACTATTGTGTCTGTTGAAAATGAAATAGTCTTAACATGGCATCTACCCAGTTGAAATCTTTGGAATGCCGCAGTTTGAATAGCTATATGTGCGTATGAACGACTGCAGCGCTCCACATTCAGCAACTCATTTCGTCGCTAAGCGGAACTTCCCAGGCGCTGCAACCCAAAGGTCTCATGGTTCGTGGGCTGATTCATGGTTCGTGGGCTGATTCATGGTTCGCGGGCTGAGCGCTATGATGGCCTAATATTCCACCCGGATGCATCCTTAGCTGGCCTCGACTCTTTTCTTTTTTGTCTGGATCATCTAATTCTAATCACGCCACCGGAAGGTCGTGCCGCTTTACTTGGTTTCGTGATCCCAAGCATGTGATCCGACCATATATACTTAAAAGATAGTAATCTTAAATTTTTAGAGAAATAATTGCTAAGCAGTATAATAGACTATAATAGCTTTGTATAAAGATATTAAGGAATTTCTTTTAAACTATCTAGTTGTTACAAGGTAACAAGTAAGGTGTCTCTCCTTGATGCAGGTCGCATGGTAAGAGACCATCGGGCGTCCACATCAGAAGGTAGATGACCAGTGCCCGAGGAACTTCGCATGAATCCTTCTGCATCTCCAGGACCTTTGGACACGTGCTCAATCGAGGAACCCTCTTTCTACCTTTACGAGTTTGGATATTCTCCAGACCTACTTATATTAGGCTCTCTGGTCTGCGAAGACTATACTAGACTAACCCTTTGATGTGCCCCTTTCTCTAAGATAAGGTAAAAATGCCTTTCTGATGTGATGAAGCATTACGGCTGATAGATGTAGTGAGCAAGATCTGAACAACACTGATTTGGTAACGTCTCAACCCATTAGTGGAAGTTTTATCAATAGTTCAAACACCAATTATTATTATTATTCCATTATAGTCCTGTATCAGCCGTTGGCTATGTAGGACTTTGGCCAAAGGCCGTTCTATCTAACTAGTTACAATTTGGTACGTTGTGCTGTATTGCGTGACTATGGTGCTTCGGCCTTTGTCTAGTTAAGCTAGTACTAGCTTTCTAGACGCCTGGTGCTAAAGAGCAGTTTGGTAACAGGGAGAGATATAGAGCAGCTAGGCTGCCTTCTAGCGAGCTCTCTTAGGGGATAGGAAATAGTGCTAGTAAAATCAAATTCGTTGTTCTTTGTTTTTCTTCTTTTCTTCTTATTTTTCTTATTTTTTCTTCTTTCTAGCCTTCTTGGCCTACATGCCACTTTCTTGTTCCTATCTTCGTGCTAGTAATAAAAGCTAGAGTAGCTTCTATACCGCTCGTAGTGTGGAGTAAGAGTGGGAGTTTAAGTACTTTCTGGCCTAGAGTTCTTTTTAAGTTGGTTTCTCTT
>NW_006911946.1:0-4408 GCF_000338995.1 Bipolaris sorokiniana ND90Pr
AAAGTTTAATTATTAAGAAAGAATTTACTAAATCAGAATTAAAAAAGATCACGAATAGATAATAGCGTTTAAAACAAAGTACAGACTCTTTAAGTACATAGTTATACTGTTTAGATTAATAAATACGCTAGTAACCTTTTAATTAGTTATTAATAACGCTCTCTACGAGTACCTTAGAATCTTTATTACCGCGTATCTAAACAATATACTAGTATACTCTAGTAGTGTAAGGGGCTGCGCTCTAGGGAGCAATCGCGAGGTATACAAGAGGTTGTATTCGATGAGGAGCTAAGCTCCCAAGCTACGTAGCTGTCTATATACAAGCTGGTTACCCGAGTAACAATCGGACCGGTGAAGTCTAGGTGCACGAGGCAGCTTCTGGGTCCTGCGGCTGTCGTCTGAACGTCGTTCGGGCGGTGCGCAGAGAATCCGGGTGCTCGAGACAGCACCCGGGTTCTGCGAGTAGGCCGAGATTCCATCGAGGAGCTATCCAAAGGGCGTTCAGCCCGTTACAATACCCCCCTCCTTAGGGTGATACCGCATCGCCTCTCCGAAACCCTTCCGGGAGGCGGCCCTCGCTGTCTCGTTTGGTCTCTGTGAACGCTTCCCAACGATCTACTGCCTCAGCGTCCTCTAGTAGCTCCGCTGGTTCGAGCGTCGTTCGGTGGAACCCTTTCCACTTCACCTCGTAGTATAGCTTACGCCCTCTCCTACGGCGGCGTACCTCTTCTGCTATAATGTCCTCTACCTCCCATTCGTCTTCTCCGTCTACCTGCAGCGGCTGTGGCTGATAGTCATCCTGAACCTGGTTCGGGAGAGGATCGTTGCTAGCGAGCTTTAATCGGTCGACATGAAAAACAGGGTGCGGTCCTGGCGGCGTGTCTAGTTGAACTGAGTGGCTATCGATTACCTTAACCACTGTGTACTTAGCGTTCTTCCAGTCGAGCTTCTTAGAGCTTCGCCCTGTGCTATACTGCTGATCGAGCTTCAACCATACCTTATCGCCTACTCGGTAGCTCTGTGCCTCTCTCCGAGTCTTATTCGCCTGTCTCTCCTGTTCTTGTTGAGCGACTGCCATTCCTGCTTGGGCTAGTTCTACAGCTTGCTGTAGTTTGACCGCGATCTCTGCCGCTTTCTGCTCGTCCGAAAGCTGTTCGGCTGGTTTCCGCTGTCGTCTTTCATTTCCTAGCTCTAGCTGCAGCGGCTCCACTTCGTGCCCGTGCTGAAGGAAGAATGGTGACATGCCTGTTGACGTTGCGTTTCTGCCATTGATGGCGATCTGGGCCATTGGGCAGAGTCGTGCCCAGTCGTCCTGAGCCCAGTTCGTGAAAGATCGGATATAGGTCTCCCAGACGCTGTTCATTCTTTCCGTGGCGCCATCGGTTTGTGGGTGGTAGGCAGTTGACAGTCTTCGTTTAATCTTTAGAAGCTCACATAGTCTCGCCCACAGGGCGCTCACGAATTGGCTGCCTCTATCGGAGGTTATGGCATCTGGTATCCAGTGGTACGCAACTACTCGCTCGATAAACTTCTGGGCTACTGTCTCAGTCTTTGTGTTCGGAAGAGGTACGAAGATCGCGCCCTTGCTAAGCCGATCGGTAATCACCATCAGGCTAGTCATGCCCTCGCTCTCTGGTAACCCTTCAACGAAATCTATAGAGATCTCCTTCCAGATCCGAGTAGGTATCGGTAGTGGCTTCAGAAGGCCTTGCGTGCCCTCTCTCCAGGACTTACTCCGTCCGCAGGTGTCGCAGTTTCTAACGTATCTTCGGATCGAATTGGTCATGCCTGGCCAGAAGTAGTCCCTTGCGAGTATCTTGTAAGTTAGCTCGCGCCCTGGGTGACCGGTGACTAGTGAGTCGTGGGCGCTGCTGATGATTGCCGTTCGCAACTCGTCGTTGTCTGGCACCCACTTGCGCCCTCGGTAAAACAGGACTCCACCGTCTGCTGAGCAGTCTTCAATTGAGCACTTTAGGCCTAAGTTCGCGGGGAAACGTCGCTCTTGGTCCTCTACTGCCTTCTTCGCTCCTTGGTAGACTCGATCTTTCGTCGCCGCCTCCTCCCAGAGTTCTTCTAGCTCGTTCCGCTGCGTTCTTTCTCCTTCCTCTGGTTCTTCGGAAGGAGACTGGTCTGAACCGTCTTCAGTCGGCGGAGGAGTGTCTTCTTCCTGCTGGGATTGTGCCTCTAGTACGTCCGACTGGTCTTCAGTCGTGCTAGCTGTCTCTTTTTCTCTTTGTGGTCTCGCGACCATCACTAGGGCTCTGCCGTCCGAGCCCTCCTCGGCTAACTCCTCGTAGCAGGAGTTCGTTGGCTTGAATATTTGCACGAAGCGCTTCTGTAGGCGCTCGTCTTCTGCCCCTGTAGGCAGGTCCTGTTCTCTTCTCGAGAGCGCGTCAGCTCTTACATTCTGCTTACCCGGCCGATACAGCAGTTCTAGGTTGTACCTGCCAAGTAGGAGCGACCATCTTATCTGACGCTCGTTCAGCATACGGGGTTTCATAAAGTACTCTAGGTTCTTATGATCCGTGATCACCTTAAACTTCTCGACCGAACGTAGTTCGGAGTCCCATTCTTCAAGGCATCGTACTACTGCGAGTAACTCCTTGTCGTGGATCTCGTAGTTGCACTCGTGCGCGTTATTCTTCCGCGAGAAGAATGCGCATGGTCGTAAGACTCCATCGTCGCCGTACTGCGATAGCACTCCGCCTACCGCGTAGCCACTCGAATCGCACTCGAGTACTGTCTCCCGATCCGGGTCGAACGCCGCCAGCGTTGGCTCTGTGACAAAGATCTCCTTTAGCTTCTCAAAGGCCGACTGCTCTTCGGCTCCCCATTGGAAAGGGACGTCACCCGTGAGCCTCGTGAGGGGTGCGGCTAGCTGTGCGAAGTTCTTGATAAACCTTCGGTAGAAGTTCGCGAATCCTAGGAACGATCTTACTCCCTTTACTGTCCTCGGCGCCTCCCACTCGCGGATTGCGGCTACCTTAGCTGGATCCATGCTTATCCCCTTGCCCGCTTCGATAATAAACCCAAGGTACTTAGTTGTCTTGACTTCAAACTCGCACTTCTTGATATCCACCTGTAGCCCTGCGGCTTGAAGCTTACTGAGTACCCTTCGGACATGCTCTCGATGCTGGCGCAGATCGCCGTCAGTATAGATTAGCACGTCGTCTAGATAGGCTGAGCAGAAGTCATCCAGGTGCTCTCTCAAGGTCCAATTGATATATCGTTGGAAGGTGCTTGGGGAGTTCGCCATGCCAAACGGAGTAACTAGCCATTCGAATAGTCCGAACCTCGTTCGGAAGGCCGTCTTCCACTCATCGCCTGGTGCGACGCGGATCTTATGGAAGGCCGCGATAACGTCTAACTTTGTAAACCATTTAGCTTTGCTTAAGCTATTAAGCGTCTCTCGGATAAGCGGTAGTGGATATCGGTCCTTCTTAGTAATCGCATTCAGGGCTCGATAGTCGATACACAATCGGAGCCCTCCTCCCGGCTTCTTCGCGAATAGCACTGGCGCAGCGGCTGGTGAGCTACTTACACGGATGAATCCCTTCTCGAGAAGTGACGTAAGTTCTTTTCGGAGAACTAGGAGCTCTCCGCGCGACATGCTGTAGAGGGGTCCCCATGGCGGTTGAGCGTCCTTCGGCTCTAACTCAATCTTGTGGTCCACCCCTGGCCCTCGATGCGGTGGAAGCTTTTCT
The DNA here is from genome assembly GCF_000338995.1 of Bipolaris sorokiniana ND90Pr. NCBI lineage: Eukaryota > Fungi > Ascomycota > Dothideomycetes > Pleosporales > Pleosporaceae > Bipolaris > Bipolaris sorokiniana. The sequence continues at coordinate 3,705 of NW_006911946.1, forward strand.
GCTTGCTTCGGGTTAAAGAGCTCATAGAACTCCTGGTACTGCGTTGGTAGCAGCGCTCGTACGTCCACGGGCTTCTTTGGTTGTAACGCTTTGTCGATATCCGCGATCGACGCGGCGAAGATCTGAACGCTATTCGGAGCGCTCTTGTGTCGGCGAAGTAGCGCTGCGAATGCGGCGGCGTTCACGCGTCGGACTCCTCCTTGTAGGGTCCCCTCTGTTGATCGCACTCGAATGCCTTTCGAGTGGATAAAGATGCTCTTCTTCGCGGGGGCTATCGTCACATCGCGGTGATCCATCCACCCCCTTCCTAGGTAGACGTCCTCGCCAGAGGACAAATCCATTACATATGCATAGGCAGACTCTTCGTACCCATGCAGCTTAAACGAGAATCGGGCGACCTCGTTGATCTCCGACAGCTTACCGTTCACTCCCTCAATTATTCGGGTAGGGATCTGAAAGCGCTCTAGACAGTGGCGGTAAGCGAACTTTCTATCAATTAGTGCGTAGCAGAGACATCCACAATCGATTAGTGCCGTAGCGTTAACTACGTTGTTTATAATCAGATCTATAGTAATTGGCGGGGGACGCATGTGCTTTCGCTGAAATTGACTCCATTCGCTACTTGTCTGCCAATCCATCTTCAGAGGCTCTAAGCCGAGACTCTGGCTTAGAGCTCCTCTTTTCCCGAGTCGCTGTTGGCTAGG
>NW_006911947.1:0-4302 GCF_000338995.1 Bipolaris sorokiniana ND90Pr
CAACTTCATGGGAGCTCCTATAAGCTTAGAGAGTTTCATGAACAAACCCATCGAAGCCCGGGACCTCCTCGGGCCCTTGGCCAGTGGATTCAAGCTTGGGAGAAAGGTATAGACGATATGACTTCGCTGCAGGATGATCGAGTGTAGGGAAAGAAAAGAAAAGTGGGTATAGAACAAGCCGAAAGTCACCCGAAACAGTCTCTCGCGCTGGCGTGGAGGAACTGCAATAGAGAGGCATAAGAACAGTCTCACAGCTATGGGACTAGCTGTCTACTAAGAGGGGGGTAGTGTAACGATGTTACAACTTCGCCATGTATCGGACCAATCCCAGAGCCGGATCGGAGGTAGTACTCGCCGCCCTCTTCATCAACCACTCGTTGTGAGGTCGGATCCGATTCGGATCCGACTAAGATAAGTATATAAGGAGACACTCCCTGTAGCTAGCTCTGTAGACTTTTGATATCCTTTCGTACAAGGCCTATAGGTGTCTATTCGAATCAAGGCTCGTTTGATGTCCCACGCACTCCCATATGCCTCTGAGTGACACTACCGCCGATACTGATCCGAGTAGTCTTGCCTGCGCCGTTACAGGAGGCGCTGAGGATAGTAAAGGGAGTAAGATCGTTCCTAGGATTCGCGAACTTCTACTAAAGGTTTATTAAGAACTTCGTATAGCTAGCCGCACCTCTTATAAGGCTTATAGGTGACGTCTCTTTCTAATAAGGAGCTGAAGAGTAGTCGGCCTTTAAGAAGCTAAAGGAGATCTTTGTTATAGAGCCAACGCTAGCGGCGTTTAACCTAGATCGGGAGACAGTACTTAAGTGCGATTCGAGTGGCTACGCGGTAGGCGGAGTGCTATCGCAGTACGGCGACGATAGAGTCTTACAACTATACGCATTCTTCTCGCGGAAGAATAACGCGCACGAGTGCAACTATGAGATCTATAATAAGGAGTTACTCGCAGTAGTACGATGCCTTAAAGAATAGAACTCCGAACTACGTTTAGTTAAGAAGTTTAAGGTAATTATAGATTATAAAAACCTAGAGTACTTTATGAAACCCCGTATGCTAAACAAGCGTTAGATAAGATAGTCGCTCCTACTTAGTAGGTACAACCTAGAACTGCTGTATTAGCCGGGTAAGTAGAATATAAGAGCTAACGCGCTCTTGAGAAGAGAACAGAACCTGCCTATAGGGGTAGAAGACGAGCGCCTATAGAAGCGCTTCGTGCAAATATTTAAGCTAACGAACTCCTACTACGAGGAGTTAGCTAAGAAGGGCTTAGATGGTAGAGCTCTAGTAATGGTCGCGAGACTACAAAGAGAAAAAGAGACAGCTAGCACGACTAAAGACTAGTCGGACGTACTAGAGATATAATCTTAGTAGAAAGAAGACACTTCTCCGCTAACTAAAGATGGTTTAGACTAGTCTCCTTCTAAAGAACTAGAGGAAGGAGAAAGAACGTAGCGGAATAAGCTAGAAGAACTCTAGGAGAAGACGGCGATAAAAGATCGAGTCTACTAAGAAGCGAAGAAGGCAGTAGAGAACTAAGAGCGACGTTTCCCCGCGAACTTAGGCCTAAAGTGCTTAATTAAAGACTGCTTAGCAGACGGTAGAGTCCTGTTTTACTAAGGGCGCAAGTAGGTGCTAGACAACGACGAGTTGCGAACAGTAATTATTAGCAGCGCCTATAACTTACTAGTTACCAGTTACCTAGGGCGTGAGCTAACTTATAAGATACTTGTAAGAGACTACTTCTGGCTAGGTATAACTAATTTAATCTAAAGATACGTTAGAAACTACGACACCTACGGACGGAGTAAGTTCTAGAGAGAGGGCACGTAAGGCCTTCTAAAGCTACTACCGATACCTACTTAGATCTAGAAGGAGATCTCTATAGATTTCGTTGAAGAGTTACTAAAGAGCGAGGGCATAACTAGCCTAATAGTAATTACTAATTAGCTTAGTAAGAGCGCGATCTTCGTACCTCTTCCGAACACAAAGACTAAGATAGTAGCTTAGAAGTTTATTAAGCGAGTAGTTGCGTACTACTAGATACTAGATGCTATAACCTCTAATAGAGGTAGCTAATTTGTGAGCGCTCTATGGGCGAGACTATATAAGCTTCTAAAGATTAAATGAAGACTATTAACTACCTACTATCTATAAACTAATAGCGCCACGGAAAGAATGAATAGCGTTTAGGAGACCTATATCCGATCTTTCACGAACTAGGCTCAGGACGACTAGGCACGACTCTGCCTAATAGCCTAGATCGCCATTAATAGCAGAAACGCAACGTCAATAAGCATATTACTATTCTTCCTTTAGTACGGGTACGAAGTGGAGCCGCTGTAGCTAGAGCTAGAAAATAAAAGACGATAGTAGAAACTAGCTAAATAGCTTTTGGACGAGTAGAAAGCGGCAGAGATCATAGTTAAACTACAGCAAGCTATAGAACTAGCCTAAGTAGGAATAGCAGTCGCTTAATAAGAATAGGAGAGACAGGCGAATAAGACTCGGAGAGAGGCACAGAGCTACTAAGTAGGCGATAAGGTATAGTTAAAGCTTAATTAGTAGTATAGTATAGGGCGAAGCTCTAAGAAGCTTAACTAGAAGAACGCTAAGTATACAGTAGTTAAGGTAATTAATAGCCACTTAGTTTAACTAAACACGCCGCTAGAACCGCACTCTATTTTTTATGTCGACTAATTAAAGCTTACTAGCAATAATCCTCTCCCGAACTAGGTTTAGGATAACTATTAGCTACAGCCGCTGTAGGTAGACGGAGAAGACGAATAGGAGGTAGAGGACATTATAGTAGAAGAGGTACGCCGCCGTAGAAGAGGGCGTAAGCTATACTACGAGGTAAAGTGGAAAAGGTTCTACTAAACAACGCTCGAACTAGCGGAGCTACTAGAGGACGCTAAGGCAGTAGATCGTTGGGAAGCGTTCACAGAGACTAAACGAGACAGCGAGGGCCGCCTCCTAGAAGGGTTTCAGAGAGGCGATGCGGTATTACCCTAAGAAGGGGGGTATTATAATAGGCTGAACGCCCTTTAGATAGCTCCTCGATAGAATCTCGGCCTACTCGCAGAACCCGGGTGCTGTCTTAAGCACCTGGATTCTCTGCGCACCGCCCGAACGACGTTTAGACGACAGCCGCAGGACCTAGAAGCTGCCTCGTGCACCTAGACTTCACTAGTCCGATTATTACTCGGGTAACCAGCTTGTATATAGATAGCTACGTAGCTTGGGAGCTTAGCTCCTCATCGAATACAACCTCTTATATACCTCGCGATTGCTCCCCAGAGCGCAGCCCCTTACAGATAAGATCGCTAAAATTATTAACTAGAGTTAAGATTAGATCTCTGCTTATTTTACTAGTAAATTTACTTTTTAAGTATATCTCGTAATTACTAAATAGGTTACTAGACTTAATATTTAATTTAATACTATTAGTATTTTTACGAAGCTTATTTAAGCTTATCTTTCTAATATAGCTGAAACGTTAGTATAGTAGAGATATCTAATTATTCTAATTAATAGATTTTGATTAATTAAGCTGTTCTAATAGATCTAGTTATTTAGATAGATTCGATATATTAGATAATAGATTTAGCTAGTCTAATAGATTGATTAGTTATACTAAGTTATTAATCTCTATATAGATCTGATTAGTTTAATAGATATCGCTGATTGTGGTAAAGATCGCGATCTTTTAAGCGTATTATCCCTTAGCTAGTATCTTACTAGAACGAGTAATTAGACTATAGTTCTTAGTAAATTAGAATTCTACTCCTTTTTAGACTACTTAATAGAGACTTAATAGATTGATACGAAAGTCTAGTATAAGGAGTACTTCTTTTAGCACTACTAATTGTTACAAGTAACAAGAAGGATTCTCTCCTTGACAAATGACGAGACGGCTGAAAGCCTAGGGACGTCCACGTCAAAAGGTAATGGATCATCGCGGGGCTCGGAGTCACGTGATGTGCCATCTCGCCAAGGCCAGCCATCTGAGATGGCAGGACGCCGAGAGATGGCAGGACTGGAAGCAATGAGGATATAAGGATGGATGGATTTCATTATTACTCTCGTTGTGGTCAACTCAAATTGTACTTTCTTACTAGTATTGTTACTTCACAAGATAGTTACATGTTAGTCTATCCAATAGATTAGCGTTGTCAAACCCGGTTACATCCATAACTCTTTTCCACTACGAATCGCCAGACAACCTCACGGAGCTCTTCATCCCATCTCACTCGCCCTAACCCGGACCGAGCCTTAGACGAAGTATCA
>NW_006911948.1:0-4276 GCF_000338995.1 Bipolaris sorokiniana ND90Pr
TTCCAACCCCCTACCTGGACAACGCCATGATCCCCCTCCGCCTATCGAGGTCGAGGGGATAGAGGAATGGGAGGTGGAGGATATTCTGGATTCCCGATTCGACCGCCGCGGACGAGGAGGTCGCCCCCGCCTGAAGTACTTAGTGAAGTGGGCTGGCTACGACGAGCCAACTGAGGTCCCCGCCAGCCACCTAGAAAATGCCCAAGAGATCGTCAACAACTTCCACCGCCGTTACCCTGCCAAGCCAAGGTAATCGCGTCGACAGAGCTCCGCCTAGAGAGGGGAGTACTGTCACGGCGCTGGCTGAGTGGCCGGCGCGCGATCGTCTGATTGGCTGCCGACAGAATCCGGGTGAGGGTCCGAGCACCCGGATTCTGCAAAACCGCCGCAACTTCACTAGTGTAGCTCTTCGAGCTACGTCCTGTCTTCTACTCTATACTACCTGTAGTGAGAGCCTGTTGATTAGCTGTAGCAATAGAACCTGTACACGCGCCTGTCCTCTCTGCCCGTGAGCCCGTACCGTGACAGTTGCTAGCGCATTCGTTAATCTGAATAGCATAACTATGTACTTAAAGAGTCTATACTTTGTTTTAAACGCTGTTATCTATTCGTGACCTTCTTTAATCCTGATTTAGTAAAATCCTTCCTAAATGTTGAACTTTGTGAACTACTTAGCTCTCTAGAGTTGATCTATAAGCTCTGTAATAAGTGGTAAGAGATATTAGTTCTTCTAAGTAACGCTATTTAACCTTCTGAAGTTAATATATAGTCGCTACTTCCCGTTAGGTTTCTTTATAAATAAAATAGGTGAGACTATTAGGCCTGATTCTAGTTGGATAAATCCCTTCTTTAAGTTCTTCTGAATATAATCCCGCAGCTTAGCGTCGTGCTTAGGCGCTATAGAGTATATTAGTTCTGGGCTTAACTTAGCTCCTTTATTAAGGATAATCTTATGATCTTAATCCTGATGGTCTGCTAGGTCCGTTGCCTTATTTTCTTTGAATAGTTCTCTAAACTCGTCCGTTTAGTATTCTGTTAGAATTGCTAACTATAGTACTAATCTATTCTTTATGGTCGCGATCTGCTATATCTAAATAACTTCTACTCTCTAAGGGTCCTTCGCATAGATTCTCGCGATCTTATGCGGTGAGATTATGCTGAATCTTCTATTCTGGGTTGCGCGCTGATTCGTCGGGCGTGTCTCGTATCGTACTCTAGCAACCTTGTGTATAGGCTCTTAGCTGAGTAATGTCTTCTTTTGCTAATTAATAGCAGGGTTATGCTTTAATAACTAATCGTAGCTAATTATTATCTTAGTCTCTTTAAGATCTATAATGCTAATCTTTTCTTAGCTTTCTTAACTAGCTAGGCGTAACGTTACTACCTTGGTCTTAAGTTGGATCTAGCCGTTCCTATATGTTGTGAGACTATCGTTAGCTAATACTACTTATATTGGTATCTTCTTGTTCCGATAGGGTATGTTGTTTCCTTCTACTACTTGTGGAGATATGACGGTTTGTGCTGTCTTACTATTTATAAGCGCTAACACCTTATATCTGTCTATAAGTACTATAGCTTTTAATTATAACTCTTTTGCTCCTACTTTCTGTACTTGCTTAAGAGTTGTTTTAGAACTGCCTTTACCAGCGTGACCTTATCCCTAGTGGCATTCTAGTTTTTTAACTACCTACTTCCCTTCTTCTTTAGGAAGTAGCCTTCGCCTGCCTTGGTGGAATAGTGTATTATATACTGATTGTTGTAGTAGAAGCTCTAATAGATATTCTTATGAGGTATCTTCTGTTGCGTGGCCCTCTTTCTTAGTTCTAGCTTCTTACTTTTATAAATTGGGCAATCCTTTGCCTTATAAATGTTCGCTGGTAGGATGCTATAGTAGTGGTTGCCTACCTGTTGAGTATTCTTGAACTGTTGTTGGTGCATAGCATAACCTTTCCTATAATGCGTCTATAGAAGTTTACTGTGCTCTACTAGTGTTTCCTATACTTAGGCCCTATATATTCTGCAGTTCTTCGCTATGCATTCTTCTGCGGAAATCGTGCTGTGATAGTAGTCGTCTACCCTCTTAGCTTTCTGTCGCTGTTCCTTATGGAATTGGTAATTGATCGTGCACTTGATCTAATATAACTCTTTGTGAGCTTTCTTTTCTCTGGGCTGGTGTATGTGGTAATACTGTACGCGATACTTGTTATGCTATAAATTAGTGTGGCAGCAATCGTCCTCGTTGTCTCTAGTCTCTTCTTGCTTCCTTAAGTGGTAATTATACTGTCTTGGGTAGTCGACCTAATATAGGCGCTCGTGTTGCTCTATCTGTTCCTTGAACGTCTGAGGTGTCTTCTCGTTATTAGGTTTCTTAAACCTGGGTTGTTCCTAGGCAGCCCTGTAGGTAATCTTATCTGCTCGGGGTTCTGAGATTGTGACTTATCTATTAATGTTATAATTATTAGCTTGATGTGTATTAGTTCCGTAAATCTAGTACTGTTGGTTTCTTAGGCGGCGTAGTACTTTGGCCTCTTTAATCTGCTAATCTGTTAGTAGTGGTGCGTCCTACTTGAAGTTTTAGAGTTCTATTGCCTTTTGTACTAGCTTAAAGGCCTCGTTGGTGGCTTATCTTGCTTCTTTATATAGGTTTAGGTTGCTGAGAGTTTTATCTGGCTCTTTAGTTGGGTATGGTGTTAGTATCTGAATTATTCTAATCTTGACCGCTTCTTGTCTGACTTTGTTTTTTGGGCAATCTCTGCGGAAGTGTCCTACTTCACCGTACTAGAGACATGCCTTGCTGTTATAACGCTTCTTGCGTTCTTCTATAGAGAGTCCGTTATTAAACTGTTCTTAGGGTTTTCTATTCTTGTTCTTGGACTTATCTTGTACCTTACTGGTTATGATAGTGTCGCTATCCTTATTGAACTAGCTACGCTGTTTCCTTATGTTGGCTATTACTAGCTGGGATTGTTTTCTTTATTAGTTTCTTTTCTATAGTCTGTTATTAATGCGTGTCGCTAACTTAATTAGCGTATAAAGCGTATTTGGTTTGTTATGATGTATAAGTCCGTCTTTAACATTTTCTTTTAGACCTGCTTCGAACACCGTTCGAAGTGCTACGTTGTTCTAGTCAATTCGTGCCTATAGCTGCTTGAACTCGGCTGTGTACGCTAATACTGAACTGGTCTGCTTTAGGCGAGTTATTGCTTTCTCTGCCTAGTTCTAAGCATCTACTTCCCCAAAGATGTGTTCTATCTCTTTCTTAAATTCGGCCTAACTAGTGAATAAGGTGCGCGTCTCGTCCTTCGTTCCTCTATTCTTAATATTTAATAGATAGTTCTTCACGTATGGCTGTATTCAGCTTAACGCTCGTCCTTTTATATAGGTGCTGGCTATAAGGATCTTTTCCTAGTTATTAGGTACCTCGTTAAATTCGCAGTATAAGTTAATATTAGTAAGGAATGTCCGCAACTTGGTGCGACTTCCGTCGTACTTTTCTAGGGTTGCTATTTTTAGCTTCTTAAGTAGTTTCTTGTTTAGGGTGGCTATTAATTAACCTATAAGTTAGTTAATCGTATTCTGTAACTCAGCTATCTGCCTTACTTAGGCTTAGCTCTCGCGTCTAAGATTGACGAGTTCGTACTTAGGGCTCCCTGCCGCCGGCTCGTTGCTTCCCCCTTATTATTATTCCATTATAGTCCTGTATCAGCCGTTGGCTATGTAGGACTTTGGCCAAAGGCCGTTCTATCTAACTAGTTACAATTTGGTACGTTGTGCTGTATTGCGTGACTATGGTGCTTCGGCCTTTGTCTAGTTAAGCTAGTACTAGCTTTCTAGACGCCTGGTGCTAAAGAGCAGTTTGGTAACAGGGAGAGATATAGAGCAGCTAGGCTGCCTTCTAGCGAGCTCTCTTAGGGGATAGGAAATAGTGCTAGTAAAATCAAATTCGTTGTTCTTTGTTTTTCTTCTTTTCTTCTTATTTTTCTTATTTTTCTTCTTTCTAGCCTTCTTGGCCTACATGCCACTTTCTTGTTCCTATCTTCGTGCTAGTAATAAAAGCTAGAGTAGCTTCTATACCGCTCGTAGTGTGGAGTAAGAGTGGGAGTTTAAGTACTTTCTGGCCTAGAGTCTTTTTAAGTTGGTTTCTCTCTGCGCTATAGAAACCGCAGTATAGAAGTAGGTGCTCTGCTGTTTGTGGTCTTCCGCATTTACAGAGTTCTGTTTCTCTTCTTTTTACTCTCTTTAGATAAGCATTGAAGTATCCGTGCCCTATCTAAGG
>NW_006911949.1:0-4239 GCF_000338995.1 Bipolaris sorokiniana ND90Pr
ATAGCAGAAGAGGTACGCCGCCGTAGGAGAGGGCGTAAGCTATACTACGAGGTGAAGTGGAAAGGGTTCCACCGAACGACGCTCGAACCAGCGGAGCTACTAGAGGACGCTGAGGCAGTAGATCGTTGGGAAGCGTTCACAGAGACCAAACGAGACAGCGAGGGCCGCCTCCCGGAAGGGTTTCGGAGAGGCGATGCGGTATCACCCTAAGGAGGGGGGTATTGTAACGGGCTGAACGCCCTTTGGATAGCTCCTCGATGGAATCTCGGCCTACTCGCAGAACCCGGGTGCTGTCTCGAGCACCCGGATTCTCTGCGCACCGCCCGAACGACGTTCAGACGACAGCCGCAGGACCCAGAAGCTGCCTCGTGCACCTAGACTTCACCGGTCCGATTGTTACTCGGGTAACCAGCTTGTATATAGACAGCTACGTAGCTTGGGAGCTTAGCTCCTCATCGAATACAACCTCTTGTATACCTCGCGATTGCTCCCTAGAGCGCAGCCCCTTACAACGCTCCTACTTCTCGCACTTCTTTAAGGGTCGTTTTAGAACTACCTTTACCAGCGTGACCTTATCCCTAGCGGTATTCTAGTTTTTTAGCTTAGAGAGTCGTCCTTTCTACAACTTCTTCCATTCTTTAGGAAACTATCCCGCGCCGATTTTAGCGTTATAGTAATCAGTATATTAATTATTATAGTAAAAGCTCTAATAAATATTACAGTATAGTATCTCCTTCTTCGCAGTTCTTTCCCTTAGTTCTAGCTTCTTACTTTCATAAATTAGGCAATCCGTTGCCTTATAAAGGTTCGCTAGCAGAGTACTATAGTAGTAATCGTCTATCTTTTAAGTATCCTTAAACTATTATTAGTATAGAGCGCATCTAGTTTTATAATGCGTCCACAGAAGTTTAGCATATTTTACTTCTAGTATATTCTATACTTAGGCCCTATGCATTCTGCAGTTCTTTACTATATATTCCTCAGCGAATATCGTGCTGTAGTAGTAGTCGTCTACCCTTCTAGCTTTCTATTATTGTTCCTTATAGAATTGGCAGTTAATTATGCACTTAATCCAGCATAGCTCCTTATAAGCTTCCTTTTCTCCTAGCTAGTGTATATAGTAATGCTATACTCAATATTTATTATGCTATAAATTAGTATAGCAGTAATCGTCCTTATTATCTCTAGTCTTTTCTCTCTTCCTTAAGTGGTAATTATACTATCTTAAATAGTCGACCTAACATAGGCGCTCGTGTTGCTCTATTCGTTCCTTAAATAACTAAGATATCCCCTCGTTATTAGGTTCCTTAAACCTAGGTTGTTCCTAGGCTGCCTAGTAGATAATTTCCTCTACTCAGGGTCCTAAGACTATAATTCGTTCTTTATAGTCGTAATCGTTAGCTAAGTGTATAGTAAGTCCGCAGATTCAGCACTATTAATTTCTTAGGCGGCGTAACACTTCGGCCCCTTTAATCTGCTAATCTATTAGTAGTAGTACGTCCTACTTAAAGTTTTAGAGTCCTATTACCTCTTATACTAGCTTAAACGCTTTGTCTATAGCTTATCTTACTTCATCGTATAGATCTAGATTGCTAAGAGTTTCGTCTAGTTCCTCAGTTAGGTATAGTGTTAGTATCCGAATCATCCTAATCTTTACTACTCCTTACTTAACTTCGTTTTCTAGGCAGTCTCTACGGAAGTGTCCTAACTTCCTATATTAGAGACATGCTTTGTTGTTATAACACTTCTAGCGTTCTTCCTTAGAAAGATTATTATTAAACTTTTCTTAGGTATTATTCTTATTCTTAGGCCTATCTTATACCTTACTAGTTATATACGTGTCGCCGTCTTTATCCTTACAGTTACGTTGTCGTTAAGAGTTAGCGAACGGGTAGCGAGGTTAATCTCCTTTCCTAGCCTAGTTTCGTTCCTATAGTCTTATATTAATTCTTATTACTAACTTAATTAGCGCGTATAGATCCTTTAGCTTATTATAGTATATAAGTTCGTTCTTAATCATTTCCTTCAGACCTACTTCGTATATTGTTCGAAGCGCCGAATCGTCCTAATTAATTCGTGCTTAGTATTGCTTAAACTTAGCTATATATACTAATACTAACTTAGTCTACTTCAGGCGCGAGATTACCTTCTCTACCTGACTTTCAGCGTCTACCTCCCCAAAGATGCGTCCTAGTTCTTCCTTAAAGTTAGCCTAGCTACTAAATAAGGCACGTGTCTCGTCCTTAGTACCCTTATTTAGCACATTAGCTAAGAAATCCTCTACGTAAGGCTACATCTAACTAGCTGCTTTTCCTTTTATATAGATGTTAGCCATAAGAATCTTTTCCTCATCGTTAGGTACGTCGTTATATCTATAGTATAAGTCAATATTAGTAAGAAACGTTCGCAGTTTAGTGCGACTTCTATTATACTTGTCTGGAGTTGCTATCTTAGGTTTCCTAATAGGTTTTTCGTTTAGCGTGGCCATTAACTAGCTCGTAAGCTAATTAACTATTTCTTATAGGCTGGCTATCTACCTTACCTAAATTATAGTTTAGTACCTAAGATTCCGCAACTCTCGTAAGTTATAGGCATCCTCGTCTATCTCGTCGTCACTTAGGGTCAGCATCTCGTCGTCGAGTGCTAGGTTGAGCACTAGTCTGGGACTCTAGACTAGTCCACTAGCGCTGCCTTGAGATCCTAAGTGATTATATGCCATTTTGAATCTTAATCGGGCGTCCTACTGTTAATCCGTCTAGTCTACTGAATCCATAGGTGGTTAAAGTGTTACATAGGGTTAGGTGCTAATACTTCTCTAAGCTCAATCCGGGTTAGGGCGAGTAAGGATATATAAATAGCGCTGTGAGGTAGTTGTCTAGCGATGCAGTAGAGTAGGCGTGCTTGTAAGATAGATAATAATAGGTTTAACAATTCCTAATCTATATTGAATAGACTAATAAGTATTAATCTTATAAAGTTAAGTAACTAGTAAGAAAGTACAATTTAAGTTAACCACAACGAGAGTAATAATAAAATCTATCTATCCTTATATCCTTATTGCTTCTAGTCCTAGCTTCACGGTCTTTACGAAATAATCCCTGTATCTTCTGAAGTCCCTGAAGACATCTAGTCACGTGTGAGGGTGTCCTCACATACTAGCGCGGGATACTTGGTCTTGGCGTGAAGCCAGTCACGTGATCTTCGCCCCGCGATGATCATTACCTTCTGACGTGGACGTCCTTAGGCCTTCAGCCATCTCGTCATTTGTCAAGGAGAGAATCCTTCTTGTTACTTGTAACAAAAACCTAGTAGTTCTAAAAAACTACTCTAGAAATTAGTCCAATTATAGGACTAAACTGTCTTAGAGAAGAAAGCTAGTAAGCTGCTAACCTAGGAATCTCTAGAGACTTTATTACTATAAGAGGGAGACGAAGACGAAGACGAAGACGAGAAGAATTTAATACTAGTAATAACTATGAGAGACCTCTATAGGCAGATAGCTAGCTTAGTTAACTAAGTCTACTAACTAACCTAAGAAAACGCCGAGCTGTAGAGTAACGTAGTTCTTACTACTAAATGTAAGGGGCTGCGCTCTGGGGAGCAATCGCGAGGTATACAAGAGGTTGTATTCGATGAGGAGCTAAGCTCCCAAGCTACGTAGCTGTCTATATACAAGCTGGTTACCCGAGTAACAATCGGACCGGTGAAGTCTAGGTGCACGAGGCAGCTTCTGGGTCCTGCGGCTGTCGTCTGAACGTCGTTCGGGCGGTGCGCAGAGAATCCGGGTGCTCGAGACAGCACCCGGGTTCTGCGAGTAGGCCGAGATTCCATCGAGGAGCTATCCAAAGGGCGTTCAGCCCGTTACAATACCCCCCTCCTTAGGGTGATACCGCATCGCCTCTCCGAAACCCTTCCGGGAGGCGGCCCTCGCTGTCTCGTTTGGTCTCTGTGAACGCTTCCCAACGATCTACTGCCTCAGCGTCCTCTAGTAGCTCCGCTGGTTCGAGCGTCGTTCGGTGGAACCCTTTCCACTTCACCTCGTAGTATAGCTTACGCCCTCTCCTACGGCGGCGTACCTCTTCTGCTATAATGTCCTCTACCTCCCATTCGTCTTCTCCGTCTACCTGCAGCGGCTGTGGCTGATAGTCATCCTGAACCTGGTTCGGGAGAGGATCGTTGCTAGGGGAGCTTTAATCGGTCGACATGAAAAAACAGGGTGCGGTTCCTGGCGGCGTGTCT
>NW_006911950.1:0-4188 GCF_000338995.1 Bipolaris sorokiniana ND90Pr
GTTGTATCTAACATGATAGGCTGGATGTCAACACCGGCCCAACAGTTCTAGACACTCTAGTGCCAACGGCACAGTTTACCGCATCGCTGTGCACCTAAGAAAGAACTTTCTGCATTATAGTCGATGTTTGGAGATATAGTATAATAGTGGCAAATCTATCTGCATAGTATATGCAGCCCATGCAGGCAGCTAGTTCCGTCCTAGGATATAACCTGGTAAGAGGCGCTTGCTTCGTACAGAATAGAGAGTTACTGAGCATATATGCGTTTAGCAGAGCAAGATGATTGTATATGTAGCACAGAATCCTTCTCTAAAATCGTTATAATTGGTACGGGCATCTATTCCTTAACCAACGTCCATCCCTGTGCAGCGAAAAACCTCATGGGCTGAACAACCTTGCGCAACGAACCACCAACATTGTTCAGCCGCATTGTGACCAAGCCGCAGAGACTCTAAGATTTAGGCACACATTCATATGTTCTCTAGATCTACCTCTATCTATCGCAAGGCTTGACTAGCAAAATTATAGTAGTATAAGCGGAGTATATGAATCTTTCGTGTTGAACACTGAAGCTATGAAAGGGTACGCCCCGTATCTTACCAAAAGTTAGGTGAACAAGAGTCGGGTGTACGATCAAACCTTACTAAAAAACCATGTACATAAGAGCCAGGTGCACGATTAGGCGAGCAAGTAGGACAAAAAGAGAAAGGGGTAAGCCTAAGATGCCATGTAAAGTCACGAGGCTGTCCACTAACGAATGACGCTGTTTTTAACCCTACTTTCTGCAAAATTACTTAATATACAAGACAATATTTTCATAAACACAACTACTTACAAAAGGCGCCTTACATAGTAGTTCTTCTCCTTTATGTTTTTTCTTGTGTTCGATAGGTGAATACACACTTATTTGACAGGCCTCTCTGCCGATAACAAGTAGCGTATCTAGTTAAACATGTAAGAATATATCTTTTATGGAGTGTAAGTACCCCAAAGATTTATGTCCTGATGCTGTGGGCGTGCCAAACTTCGTGATTCGGGGGTACGAAGAGGCTGAATGCAATAGGGTGCGGCGTTCGGTGATGAAACACGTGATCCCAAACGCATTATTCCTATTCTAATCTAATCGACGACGGTTCATGCTATAGAAGTGCCTCTTGCTTTTCTAACACCCATCGCACGACCGGCTATGCTCCGCTACATTTGTCGCGTAGTGATCCACTGCATTCAAGCAGAAGCGACGCAAGATAAGCTGCTGATCGTTAACGAGAGGGTTCTCTAAAGATACAGAGATCACGTACTCCTCTAGAAACTGCCTATAGCTCTCTTCTAGCGAGGTCAGGTCTATCCATCTCGATCCACTGCGCGAGAGCCGCCAACACGTACGTAGAGGGACTAGGACTAGTCCTGCCCTTACCAAGTCGTGCTTCTTGACCAGGCAAATAGGGGTAGCGGGTATTTTCTCTAGATTCTGTGTGCTACCCGAGGGCAACACTAGCTGGACACAAGCCATCTGAACTGGCAGGCCTAACCATCCCACAATGTATGTCTGGGTTGGTTCGTTTACCCTATATATTAGACCCTGATCAATGGCGGTCTTTTGGTTACGGACTAGCATATCTGCGTATTGAGAAAAGCCCTCAAGCACTACAATCTGAAGACCTCGGTAGAAGACGGTCGTCGGCGAGGAGCATATGACCTGCTGGCCGCTCGCAGAGGCTGATGCCCGCCTCTCGTCGAAGCTTTCGTCAGCTTCACTCAGCTGTAGCTCCGCCAAACCCACGCATCTTAGTCTAGTTTGTGATTCCAGCTCGTAAGGCGGTTCTTGGGTGACCCATTGTGAGACCACAGCTTGGGCGGTCTGGCAGGATAGTGATTCAGCAACCTCCTCTCCGAGGCTTCGGTGGCAGTAGCTGCTATCGCATACTGGACTGAGTGATCCCCCCTGCTCTTGGACGTTATCAGGCGCATTGGAAACACTAGCTGTCGAGGAAGGTTGGGGATCTCGAGAACTACGGCTAGTCAGCAGTTTCGCAGATGTGGAGCAGTGCGGGCGTTTACATATTGGCGAGGATAAGACAAGAAGTTGGCTTCTTTGTCGAGTCGAGTTGGACGTGCTCGGCTTCACTCGCAGGGCAGGCCGTTATACACTGTAGATCTTTTGCCGATGACTGTCATTCAATCTGTCAGCAGCTCGTGCTTAGTTAAGAATGCTAGTAATATGACTCACAGAAAGAGAGCGCTCTATATCTGCGGCTGTGCAATACTGAAGCCCATGTTTTCCGAGCTCTACAGCCCATGCAGCGGCAGCTTCTCTGTTGCGTGCGGTAGCGAGCGGGTACAAAAGTGACTTGATCTTGTCTAGCTCGCTATTGATCTGCTTAAGACGCCGCTGATAATAGATTAGCGTGTTCTCGGACTCAGTATAGTTGCAGTCCTGATATTTAGAGCAACAATAGTCGCATTTTGGTCGACCATTGCTACACTAGCGAATATTAGGCAAGCTCTTGACGACAAGGACCAAGCGATAATTTATACCTTTCTCTTGAGAGCTCTGCAGTTATTGCATGCCATAATTTCTCTTACGCTAAATGTACCCCAATACGTTGTTGCACTAGATAGGGGGGTTTTCGCCTACTACTAGACTTGATCGCTCTATTAGATACAGATAATGTACTAAAGAAAGAGTTAGTAGGTTTGTTGTTGCAAACTGCGCGGCTGTCGAAAGCATGAACTTGGTTAATAATACCACCTACCAATTGACCGTATATTACCAAATAGCCTCTATATAAGCAGAGGAGATGATACAGATAATAATCAATCAATCCTACGTACAATTTCCTGATGCACTAGATAATGCGACATTCCTTCAATCCTAGTCCTGCAATCTAATGCGTACGTGCCTTCGGTTCATGCAAGACATACATATCCATTTTTTGTGTCAATGCGCTTCTGCAGCGTCATCTTATCATGCATGCGCGGATTCCTTTTTGATGTTCTATCCTCGCCCCTGTCTTGCTTCGCGCAAGCTTTCCCTAATCGCTCTAGCTTCATTCAGCGCACTAACTCGCATACTTTCCACAAAGGCGCGTCTACTCGGCAACTGTTAGTGTTAAAAGCACCTTATAGGGTATGTGACAGGGTATAGTAACGCTGCTGCCGCATAGTTGGACTTTACAAACAGAGCTGACTGAACGTGAGGCACTTAATTGCTTTAGATAGACTAGAACCGCGCCGATCAGGCAACTGCTCTAAAACGCCTTCGGGTCGCGACAAAGGCAGCCATATTAATTATGTTGTTCGTACATTCAAATCCTAGCGTATGGCAGGGGCGTGGGTGTTCAGGGTTGTACGCAATCATCCCTGGCTGCATAAGTACCTATCACGATGACATTGATCAGTTTATCAACAGACTTCATGCCGATCACCTGTGTGTCCAAAAGCGCCCATAAGCCTATAGAAGTAGGTCTTTTAGCTTAATAAATGCGGGCTTGATCTGTTCCACAGTTCTCAAAATAATGCAGTTCATGGTCTAGCCAATGACTGATATATCTGCTGGTTTCAGGGCTTGAAATATTGCGATTTACAGTTCCCTCTCATTAAATCTACGTGAACTCTGGTGTATAAATACTTAGATCTATTATAGCCTCTTACATAGGACGATTATCTAGTTCCTTGAATTCACCTGATATAAGGTCGCCCGCGATGCTTGTTCCGACCTCATAGAGGACAGCACCTCCTCACACGTTTCTTCCATCGTTTTTTCTGCGAAACCAGTACCTGCAAGCCATTTCTCACTTCTGCCGTTCTCCACATAAGATGCACCTTTCACTTTATTTGTTGTATCTAACATGATAGGCTGGATGTCAACACCGGCCCAACAGTTCTAGACACTCTAGTGCCAACGGCACAGTTTACCGCATCGCTGTGCACCTAAGAAAGAACTTTCTGCATTATAGTCGATGTTTGGAGATATAGTATAATAGTGGCAAATCTATCTGCATAGTATATGCAGCCCATGCAGGCAGCTAGTTCCGTCCTAGGATATAACCTGGTAAGAGGCGCTTGCTTCGTACAGAATAGAGAGTTACTGAGCATATATGCGTTTAGCAGAGCAAGATGATTGTATATGTAGCACAGAATCCTTCTCTAAAATCGTTATAATTGGTACGGGCATCTATTCCTTAACC
>NW_006911951.1:0-4112 GCF_000338995.1 Bipolaris sorokiniana ND90Pr
GTAACAACGAAATACCCTACGATATTCTGAGGCTAGGTCGTAACAGGCGGGATCAGCTTACTGCGAAAGTCTATCAAGATTAGTTTACCTAGCGCGTTAAATGTAATGGAGGTGGGCACCAATGTGTTACAAGTAACAAGAAGGATTCTCTCCTTGACAAGTGAC
Source organism: Bipolaris sorokiniana ND90Pr (assembly GCF_000338995.1). NCBI lineage: Eukaryota > Fungi > Ascomycota > Dothideomycetes > Pleosporales > Pleosporaceae > Bipolaris > Bipolaris sorokiniana. The sequence continues at coordinate 166 of NW_006911951.1, forward strand.
GAGATGGCTGAAGGCCTATGGACGTCCACGTCAGAAGGTAATGATCATCGCGGGGCGAGGATCACGTGATGGACATCACGCCAAGACGACCGTCAGACGCTAGTATGTGATGGCAGCAATCCTTTGATGGCAGCCATCAGGACATCAGGCCAAGCAACGGAAAAGTCGTGATGGCAGTGATGGCAGGACTGGAAGCAATGAGGATATAAGGATGGATGGATTTCATTATTACTCTCGTTGTGGTCAACTCAAATTGTACTTTCTTACTAGTATTGTTACTTCACAAGATAGTTACATGTTAGTCTATCCAATAGATTAGCGTTGTCAAACCCCGGTTACATCCATAACTCTTTTCCACTACGAATCGCCAGACAACCTCACGGAACACTAGCGTAAAGCTCACCGGCCTTAGTGTGGGACCCGGCAAGAGAAGTATAGATCCAAACCCCGTGTAACACAATGCCCACTAAGTCGATACTACGCGACAACCACTCGGCCACAGCCAACCCACCAACAAAAGGTAAGCACGAGAACAATCTGAACTGATTATTCTAGTTTAGTATAATATATATATAGGCATGTAACATCGTTATATTAAAATGGAGAAGCCGTATAGCGCTTACAGCTTAGACTTTAGTCTAAAGAATTAGAGGTGTAAACAGCTTTAGTAGTAGATTAGTGAGAGCAAAATGTTAGCAGGAGTAGAATAACATGTTTACGATAAGGCAGAGAAGGCAGCCTAGCAAGGCAGTGTTTGCCTTGCAAACTCATGTTAGAAGAGTGCATATGTGGGTAAGATGTCAGCAAATATAGCTGCAGTGGCAAGCACAATCGGTTTCCGGGTTTTGCACATTGACTTGTTCTCACCGCACGGGTGCGTTAGCTAACGCTTGACCTAAACGGTGCTTGAGCTAGTAGGATTAAACTTGAACTTCGGCTAAACAAGTGCTCCTTGAAATGTAGAGCTTGTTGTACGGTGTACTTAGACTAACTTTAGACGATAACGGCCCAGGCTCTTAGGCCCCTATCTCATAATATTATCGTTACTCTGAATCGCTATATGATCACACAATTTTCTGTCGCAGCCTATGCAACGCTGCACAAGCAATGACTTCAGCTGAGCCGAAGCAACAAGCCACTGTAACGGCAACAAGGATGCACTGCCTCAACAAGAAAAAGCAATAGCTATACACCACACATAAATGGAGATGGTAGATAGCAGACACAATACAGATCAAATTTTTGACCGCACCCACGCGTGCAGCTTTTCAAAGCCGCCGGGTATTATGTATTAATCCAATGACCTCCTAGATTTTAACAGATCAATTTTGTAGTACATTCCAGTGTATATTAAACAACATATACAAGAGCGCGGACCTAGGAAGGTGGAGGATAGGGAGGAGGGAGGTAATTATCTGGAGCTGAAGGACTTCAGCAGCTTGACTACGGCCTCATGCCCTCCTTTAGCTGCTAACGATAGCGGCGTCTGACCGTACCGATCATTCGAGTCAACGTCAACTCTGCCTGTCGCGAGTAGCAGCTTGACTACGGCCTTGTGCCCTCCTTTAGCTGCTAACGATAGCGGCGTCTGACCGTACCGATCATTCGAGTCAACGTCAACTCTGCCTGTCGCGAGCAGCAGCTTAACTACGGCCTCGTGCCCGTTCCTGGCCGCGGATAACAGCGGTTTCTCGAGGTCGACGTTAACTCTACATGTCGCGAGCAGCAGCTTGACTACAGCCTCGTGCCTATTCCTAACCGCTAATAATAGCGGCGTCTGACCGAGCAGATCCTCTAAGTTAACGTCAACTCTGCCTGTCGCGAGCAGCAGCTTGACTACAGCCTCGTGCCTATTCCTAACCGCTAATAATAGCGGCGTTTGACCCTCCTTATCTTTTAAGTTGATGTCGGCTTCGGCCTCAAGGAGTAACTTGATTACGGCCTCATGCCTATTCCCAACCGCTAATAATAGCGGCGTTTGATCCTCCTTATCTTTTAAGTTGATGTCGGCTTCGGCCTCGAGGAGCAACTTAACTACGGCCTCGTGCCCGCTCCCGGCCGCCCATGACAGTGGCGTCCGACCGGACCGGGGGTCTTCTAAATCAACCCTAGCCTCGCCGTCAAGCAGCAGCTTGGCTAAGGTCGCCATTCCGAGCCTTGCAGCTAAGAGTAATGGTGTTGGATCAGTCTTGACCCCATACCAGTCTATTTCTTGAATCAGCCATGTAGCCTCCTTGATTATGTAAAATGCGGACCTACCTTGGCGAAATAGATAGACATCTGAACGCTTGTTTATCTCTTCAAAAAGCCGAAAACACGCGTTCTCTGCCCCCTCCCCATAGAGAAGCGGTATATGGATATTTAATACTCCAAGTAGACAATAGGCAAAATCTTCCTCAATGGTAGTTTTCCGGTTAACCATCCATTGTAGTCGTTCATCTAGGCTGAATTGCACTAAAGGCATTCCTTGAAGTGCCCGAACTGTGATCCCAGTGGCCTCGTGAATTTGCTGCTCTAACGAGACTTTATCACCAAGCCGCTCGTTATCATGGGAAAAGAATTCAACCGATCGCGGAGCAAGGAGTTCTTGAAGTGTCCAGCCTCGAGTGAACCATGTGCTTTGCCTAAAAGCTGACTGCCATTGAGTCTGAGAGCAGTTGGCTGCTGTAACGTCTGAGAGGTAGACGTAGCATTTAGCCGCCTTTCGGTACCAACGGAACATTGAGTTAATCGCTTCTGAAAGCTCAGCGCTACTTGTTTTGTCGATACAACAACTGTCAACCCAGAAGAATTCCAATCCGTCTTTCTTGGCTTGTTCTGCGCAGAACTGGATCTTTTTATAGCCCTTTTTACTACTTGCTACACCATTCGACAGGTCCTCGAGAGTGACTTCGTGGTTATCCTCCTCCCATCTATGTGAGAGGATGGCGTAACGAGGAATCCGATCACCAACAAACCAGGTTAGGCTGAAGCTACCGTCGGGGTTGGTTCTGAGTAGCCGCATACTGGGTTAGGAGTGTAGACTGATGGAGCATAAATGGGAAAGGATTAAGTTCTTTGAAGAATATCTCTAGAGTAAGGCTATGTTGGTATCATGTGAGGTTTTGTGTTGGTGAAAAAATGTTGCCTCTCAGCCTCGTCACCTTACCAGGTCAGAAGTATTGTGGCGCAGAGCAAGGCGCAGGAAGTACTTAGAGGACCATGCGGTGAGAACAAGCGAAGTGCATGACGCGGAAACCGATTTCGGTCAGCATTGTAACTAATCTACAAAGGTTGTCGTTACCTATAGCGTCTCGCCTGGCTCTGTGCGACGGGGGTGGCTGCTTACCAGCCCGTGAATAAGAGCTGTCTAAGGTCAGGCGATGAGTGAGAGCCGCAGTTCTCAGCCACAGCGCGCAACCCCCCGCAGATATCTCAACACGCTACCGCTGCCAAATGCCGCTAAAGTCGCACGGCCGGCTCGTCGCGTTTTGACGATGTTGTCGCCAGCGCGGAGTGAGTGAGTGAGTTGTATTTAACGTCTATATATAAAGCCTCCCTTGGGGCATGTAGACGGGCTATGCCTATGGCTTGCCGTACTATGCCTAGGATGCCTATTCTTATTTACATGATTGTAGTGGTCTAGTAGTGGTCGTTCCGCCTGTTGATCGCCACTGAAATGATTGTGCAGTAGGTGTGTATCCGCCTTTAGTTGTCGTAGCTGATGCTTACTAAGGAGTGTGTAGTATAGAGGACATAGGAAAGAGAAGAGAAGGAGAGAGAAGAGAGAGAAGAGAAAGAGAGAAGAGAAAGAAAGAAAATAGGAAGACAGGAAAAGTCTTACAAGTGTAGGCTCTAGTGAGGCCTATATATTGTGTTATAGAAACCTGTGATTTCTAGGAAGGCGGCAAAGTCCTCTGGCTCTTCCCAGAGCGTCTGGAGGTACTTGATTGCTTCGCTAGGTGTCC
>NW_006911952.1:0-3966 GCF_000338995.1 Bipolaris sorokiniana ND90Pr
GTGTACCTTGGTGATTGGCGGGAAGGTAGTTCGGCCGATATCGTGGGGATTCGGTGGTAAGAACTACGTTACTCCGCAGCTCGGCGTTTTCTTGGGTCAGTCGATGGACTTGGTCAACCAAGCTAGCCATCTGCCTATGGAGGTCTCTCATAGTCATTACTGGTATCGAATCCTCCTCGTCTTCGTCTTCGTCTCCTTCTCGTGGTGGTGAAGTCTCTAGAGATTCCTGGGTTGGCAGCTTGCCAGCTTTCTTCTCCGAGACGGTTTGGTCCTGTAATCGGACCGATTTCCGGGGTGGTTCCTTAGAACTACCGGGTTTTGGCGGGTCAACCATCAGCGATTGCCTCTGAGGTTGATGGGTTATTGGTAGTCTCCGAGTCTCTACCGTGGCGCACTCTACGCGACTTTTACCGAAGTAATCTGCCTCGCGAGGAGCGCAGAAGTTCCAAACCCAAAGGCTTCGGCCGGCAGGAGATCAATGGGATCCTGCCTAGGTGAATGTCAGATGTGACGGTGTAAGTATCCGGATCGGTTCCGGATAACTTGAGGTTGGACGTAGTCTGAACAAACAGCTGCGATATTGTTTTGAAGCCGTCACCGGCTGGGACGAGACTTTTGATATAATGTAACGGCGCAGGCAAGACTACTCGGATCAGTATCGGCAGTAGCGTCACTCAGAGGCATATGGGAGTGCGTGGGACATCAAACGAGCCTTGATTCGAATAGACACCTATAGGCCTTGTACGAAAGGATATCAAAAGTCTACAGAGCTAGCTACAGGGAGTGTCTCCTTATATACTTATCTTAGTCGGATCCGAATCGGATCCGACCTCACAACGAGTGGTTGATGAAGAGGGCGGCGAGTACTACCTCCGATCCGGCTCTGGGATTGGTCCGATACATGGCGAAGTTGTAACATCGTTACACTATCTAAACTTATATAAAGCGCTATAGCGGTAGTAGGCATAATAGAGATAAGCCTAAAGACGGCGAAGAGCTTTATATACATAGTGTCGTCTGTTATAACTAAACTAGTGGTAGTATAGCGCGCTCGTACTCGCTGTCCATATTAAGTAGCTATAACTAGTTAAGTACAAGCTCTAGCTTCTACAGAGCAAGACTAGTTCGCCGCCAGCCGCTCTATATAGTAGTGCGCGTAAAGGTAAGACGTCGGATCTTAGCAAGAGTCGCTAGAAAGTCTACCTTATTAATATCTTTTAAGCCAGTGCGAGACGCCCACTCTAAGCAGCGGCTGTAGTACTATGTTACAAGTAACAAGAAGGATTCTCTCCTTGACAAATGACGAGATGGCTGAAGGCCTAAGGACGTCCACGTCAGAAGGTAATGATCATCGCGGGGCGAAGATCACGTGACTGGCTTCACGCCAAGACCAAGTATCCCGCGCTAGTATGTGAGGACACCCTCACACGTGACTAGATGTCTTCAGGGACTTCAGAAGATACAGGGGTTATTTCGTGAAGACTGTGAAGCCAGGACTAGAAGTAATAAGGATATAAGGATAGATGGATTTCATTATTACTCTCGTTGTGGTTAACTTAAATTATACTTTCTTACTAGTTACTTAACTTTATAAGATTGATACTTATTAGTCTATTCGATATAGATTAGGAATTATTAAACCTATTATTATCTATCTTATAAGCACGCCCACTCTACTGCATCGCTAGATAACTACCTTACGGCGCTATTTACATATCCTTACTCGCCCTAACTTGGATTATGTAAAGGGCTGCGCCCGTGATCTCTACTGAAGGGATCACGTGATCTTCGACCACGTGATATACCTTCTGTACGGACACGTGATCAGAAGCGAGTAGGTATAAGAGAAGTCTGTACTTAGTTATCTTCTCTTTTTCTCATCTTTTAGCTTCTGTACGATAGGTAGAAGCATACTCGTTCGCTAGGCCTCTCCGCCCATAACATAAGCTAAAAGATCACTTTAACCTCTCTTACTCTTTTCTCTCGTACGGAGCGAGAGAGAATTGAGAATGCAAAACGAGCAAGATATAACGATGGAGCTACATAAGCCTATGCCAAACCTAGAACCCAGTAACGACCCACCAAGGCCTCCAACGTACGAGGAGCTCACAGAAAGCTGGAGCCAACTGAATGCAACGAATAATCTACTCCGACGAAACCTAGACCAGATAGCTACAAGACTTAAGGACGCTGAAGGCGTACGAGAAGAACTCCAAGAGATGAAAGCCCTTTTTCTCCGTACGGTACAGGGGCAAGCTACCCCTAACGCACAGACTCCCAATCTCACGCCAAGTATGGAAAGTCAGCAACCTCCTAGCCAGCCTCTAGCTACGACTACGCCCGTACAAGAGTTTGGAAAAGCTAGACTCCCTGATGTTAGAATCTTCGAGAAAGGTTCACACGAAGAATACACGCAGTGGAAGATGCAGATCCGTACGAAACTATCAGCGGATTACCTAGCTTACCCTACGGAGTTCTACCAAGCTCACTATGTGATCTCCCGGACGGGAGAACTAGCCTTTTCAGCATTACAGGCTTACGTACAAGACTTCATAAGCAGAAACGTATCACCTAGCTTGAGTAAGCTTTGGGAGCAACTAGACGCGTTCTTCGAAGACCCTTCAATTAAGCAAAAAGCTCTACAGTATCTCCGTACAACTAAGCAAGGAAAAGGCGAGTTTCTTCTCCACGTACGAGCCTTTAACCTAAAGTTCAACGAAGCCGGTTTCGGACAAGACGATAACGCGCTGAAAATTGACTATCTCAAGAATTCTCTCAATAGAAAGCTACTACGCTACCAAGCTGGGTACCAGCCTCCTTCAAACGAGACGTACGACGCCTTTGTTCATCGACTTAGGAACACTTGGGAGAATCTCAAGGTAATTGACCAACTCTCGTCCAACGCGCCCTCTTACTCTACCTCTCTTCCTACGTCTACCCCAGCTGCCGTAGACGAAATGGACTGGACGCCTAATGTAGGCGCCATGCGTCCCCGTACGAGGAACGAGTACTGGGGTACACAAAGCCAAATTGCTCAACGCAAGGAGGAGGGCAGCTGCCTACGTTGTGGCATCCACGGCCACCTCGTACGGCAGTGTAAAGCAGCAGTCCCAAAACGCACGCGTAAGCCAGAGACCGTGACAAAAGTCCTAGCTGCTACCTTAGAAGACGAAAGCTCGGACGAGGGAAAAGAGGAGCCCTAGTCCAAAAACGCCGACTAGGGCAGCCAAAGCAGGTTAAGCAGGTCGTACGACCTGTCCAAGAGCTACTTCACCAACTAAAGCCTACTCAGCCAATGTCCATAGACGTAATCGTTAATCTTTTGAAAAACGCTACTGCTATGATTGATAATGGGTGCTGCACTTATGCGATAGTATGTGAAAGACTCGTACGAGAACTTGACCTGCCGCGCGTATCTATCCCTACTAGGGAAATTGAAGGTGTCAATAACCAGAAAAGCACTGTACGAGCTATTACTCAATTCACTGTAGATGTTGGAGGAATTAAGCGAAAAGCAGCCGCTTTCATTACCACGTCCACGTACGAGTACGACATTATTTTAGGGAAGACCTGGCTTGAAGATGTAGGAGGTGTTATTGATGCGGCCGGACGAACACTTCTTCTTCCACGTTACGATCTCTCTATACCTAGCATAGAGAGAACCAAACCACTACAGAACTTCGCTGCAATCTCAGCAGCCGCCTTTCAGGCCCACGTACGACGAAGCCGAAAACAGCCAGCTCTGCAAGTCTTCGCTGCCAGTCTCCAAGACATCGAGAAAGCTCTCCGTCCGAAGACGCAGCTAACTATAGCAGAAGTAACCAAGTCGCTTCCTTCATACTTGCGACAGTACGCCTCTCTATTTACCCCAAAGGAAGGAGACGAGCTCCCGCCCCTACGAGGTCCAGACGTTGACCACAAGATCGAACTGATCCCTAAAGACGATGGGAAGCTGCCAGAAGTCCC
>NW_006911953.1:0-3964 GCF_000338995.1 Bipolaris sorokiniana ND90Pr
GATCCGTGGGTGGTCAAAGTGTTACACGGGGTAAGGGTCTATACTTCTCTATCCTGGTCCGCACTAAGGCAGGTGAGTATTACGTTAGTGTTCCGTGAGGCTTGTCTGGCGATGCAGTGGAGTTGGCGTGCTTAAGGAGGGTTTGACAAGACTAATCTATTTGATAGACTAACTTGTGACAATCTTGTTAAGTAAGGATACTAGTAAGAAAGTACAATTTGAGTTGACCACAACGAATGTAATAATGAAATCCAACCCATTCTTATATCCGTTGCCTTTGGTCCTGCCATCCCTTACTTCCCTGCCATCCCTGGGATGGTTGTGATGTTGGGGATGGCTGCCATCCCAAGGCGTCCTGCCATCCCTCGGATGGTTGCCCTTGGCGGGATGGCACATCACGTGACCTAGCCCCGCGATGATCATTACCTTCTGACGTGGACGTCCATAGGCCTTCAGCCATCTCGTCATTTGTCAAGGAGAGAATCCTTCTTGTTACTTGTAACAATAGAGCTACCTAAGAATAATCTAGGTTTAAGGAACCTAATAATAAGAAAACACCTCAGACGTTTAAGGAACGAATAGAGTAATATAAGCGCCTATGCTAGGTTAACTACCTAAGATAGTATAACTACTACTTAAGAAAGTAAGAGGAAACTAGGGACAACGAGGACAATTACTGCTATACTAATTTATAGTATAACAAATGTTAAGTATAGTATTATTATATATACTAGCTAGGAGAAAAAGAAGCTTATAAGGAGCTATACTGGATTAAGTGCACGATTAATTGCTAATTCTATAAGGAATAATAATAGAAAGCTAAGAGAGTAGACGACTACTACTACAGTATAATATCCGCTAAAGAATATATAGTAAAAAACTACAGAATATATAGGACCTAAGTACAGGATATACTAGAAGGAAAATACGTTAAACTTCTATAGACGTATTGCAAGACAGGATGCGCACTATACTAATAATAGTTTAAAGATACTTAGAAGGTAGATAATTACTACTATAGCACTATATTAGCGAGCGTTTATAAGGCTAAGGAGTGCCTAATTTATAAAAGTAAGAAGCCGGAACTAGAAAAGAGGACCGCGAAGATAGAGATATCTTACCGTAATCTTTACTAGAGCTTCTACTATAATAATTAATATACTAATTATTATAACGCTAAGTACGGCGTAGAACGTTTTCTCTAGAAACGGAAAAAATCGTAGAAAGGGCGACTCTCTAAGCTAAAAAACTAGGATACCGCTAGAGACTAGGTTATACTAGCAAAGGTAGTTCTAAAACAACCCTTAGATAAATATAAGAGGTGAGAGTAAAGGAATTATAATTATAAACTATAGTACTTATAGATAAACATAAAGTGCTAGCGCTTATAGATAGTAGGGCAGCACGAACTATTATCTTACTAAGAGTAGTGGAGAATATAAATATACTCTATTAAACTAAGAAGGTGCCGATACAAGTAGTATTAGCTAACGATAGTCTTATAATATATAGGAACAGTTAGATTTAACTTAAGACTAAGATAGTAACGTTACGCCTAGCTAGTTAAGAGAGCTAAGAAAAGATTAGTATTATAGATCTAGGAGACACTAAGATAATAATTAGCTATAATTAGTTAATAAAGTATAACTCTGCTATAGATTAGTAAAAGAAAATAATACTTAGTAGAGAGCCTATACATAAGGTTACTAGAGTACGACACGAGATACGCCTAAGAAATCAGCACGCACTCTAGGACGGGAGATTTAGTATAATCTTACTATATAAGATCGCGAGAATCTATACGACGGACTCTTAGAGTATAGAAGTTATTTAGATATAGTAGATTACAACTACAAAGAAAGAATTAGTACTATAGTTAGCGATTCTAATAGAATACTAGACAGACGAGTTTAGAGAACTGTTTAAGAAAAACGAAGTAATAAACTTAGTAGAACACTAGAATTAGGATTACGAGATTATTCTAGAGGAAGGAGCAAAGTTAAGCCTAAGAGGAATATACCCTATAGCGCCCGAGCACGATACTAAGCTGTAGGAATACCTCTAAAAGAACTTAAAAAAGAGATTTATCTAACTAGAATTAGGCCTAATAGCATCACCTATTCTATTTATAAAGAAACCTAACGAGAAGTAGTAACTATATATTAACTTTAGAAGATTAAATAGCGTTACTTAGAAGAACTAATATTCTCTACTACTTATTATAGAGCTTATAGATTAACTCTAAAGAGCTAAGTAGTTTATAAAGTTCAACGTTTAGAAAGAATTTTACTAAATTAGAATTAAAGAAGGTTATAAATAGATAACAGCGTTTAAGACAAAATACAGACTCTTTAAGTATATAGTTATACCATTTAGATTAACGAATGCGCTAGTAACCTTTTAATTAGTTATTAATAACGCGCTCTACGAATATCTTAGAATCTTTATTACCGCGTATCTAGATAATATACTAGTATACTTCAGCAGTACACGCGAGAAATATATTAAATATATTAAGAAGGTTCTACGAAAGCTTAAGGAATATAAGCTATACCTTTAGCTAGAAAAGTGTAAATTCTATATATAGGAAATAGAATTTCTTAGATTTATTATATTAACTAAAGAAGTAAAAATAAACCTAAAGAAGATATAGACTATATAGGAATAGCTAAAACCTAAAATAGTTAAGAATATCTAGTCCTTTTTAGGATTTACGAATTATTATTAAAAGTTTATTAAGGATTATTTAAAGATTACAGCACCCCTTATAGAAGTAACGAAAAAAGAAATAGGTTTTAAATAGGAATAGAAATATTAGAAGGCTTTTAATTAAATTAAGTAGATATTTCTAAAGGCGCTAGTACTAAAAATATATAACCCTTAGAGACCTACGAGAGTTAAGACCGACGCGTCTAACTACGTACTTAGAGCTGTATTATTATAGTAGTGCCTAGATAAAAAATAGAGACTAGTATTCTACTATTCTAGAAAGTTCTTAGAAGTAGAACTTAACTACGACGTTCACGATAAAGAGCTACTTAGAGTAGTTAATACCTTCGAATAATAGGAAGTTTATTTATTAGGACTACTATACTAGATTAAGGTTTTTACTAATTACTAAAACCTAATAAGTTTTATAACAACTAAAAAACTTAACTAACAATAAGTGCGCTAGATAGAGACGCTAGCCTAGTTTAACTTTAAGATTACCTATAGGGCTAGAACGCTTAATAGAGTAGTAGATACTCTTAGTTAACGAAGTAATCTATAGAAAGAAGGTTATAAGAAACTACACGAAGCTATACTAAAACGGATGCCTAACGGTAGTCTAAAGTATAATTAGCTAGAGCTAGCTAAGGTAGTAACTACGGTAGTTTATTAAGTTATAACGTCTTAATAATAATAGTAGAAAAAAGTTAATAGCTAGTAGTTTAAGCCTAAAAGCTCTAACGGACTACTATAAGACGAATAGAAGTACTAGAACTTAGTTTTAAAGAGTCGAACCTACGTACCTCTATATATAAGATTAAGTCTTATTAAAAAACTATATAAGTCTCTAGAGTATAGATATATAGAAGTTAAAGAAATAGTTAGATAACTAGCTAAGGTATTTATAATACTACGCTTACGAGCGAAGGTATAGAAAGTACTAGATAACTATTTAGTATGTTACTAGAATAAGCCTAAGAGATATAAGCTCTATAGCCTATTATAACCTCTATAGCTACTCTCTAGACTATAGATAAGCATAATAATAGACTTTATTATAAAGCTCCTGTCACGGCGCTGGCTGAGTGGCCGGCGCGCGATCGTCTGATTGGCTGCCGACAGAATCCGGGTGAGGGTCCGAGCACCCGGATTCTGCAAAACCGCCGCAACTTCACTAGTGTAGCTCTTCGAGCTACGTCCTGTCTTCTACTCTATTACTACCTGTAGTGAGAGCCTGTTGATTAGCTGTAGCAAT
>NW_006911954.1:0-3931 GCF_000338995.1 Bipolaris sorokiniana ND90Pr
TTCGAAGTGCTGCGTCGTCCCAGTCGATTCGTGCCTATAGCTGCTTAAACTCGGCTGTGTACGCTGATACTGAACTAGTCTGCTTCAGGCGAGTTATCGCTTTCTCTGCCTGGTTCTGAGCATCCACTTCCCCAAAGATGTGTCCCATCTCTTTCTTGAACTCGGCCCAACTAGTGAACAAGGCACGCGTCTCGTCCTTTGTTCCTCTTTTTTCGATGTCTGACAGGTAGTCCTCCACGTATGGCTGCATCCAGCTTGACGCTCGTCCCTTCATGTGGGTGCTGGCCATGAGGATCTTTTCCTGGTCGTTGGGTACTTCGTTGAATTCACAATACAAGTCGATGTTGGTAAGGAATGTCCGCAACTCGGTGCGACTTCCATCGTACTTTTCTGGGGTTGCCATTTTCGGCTTCTTGAGTGGTTTCTCGTTCGGGGTGGCCATTAGTTGACCCATGAGTTGGTTAATCGTATTCTGCAACTCAGCCATCTGCCTTGCTTGGGCTTGGCTCTCGCGTCTAAGATTGACGAGTTCGTACTCGGGGCTCCCTGCCGCCGGCTCGTTATTTCCCCCTTAGGTACTACCAGTCATGTTGACATCTCCCTCAGGCGCCGAGCCTGGGATGTGAACATATTCGCTTGAATTTCCTAACATAGTTCAATCTTATTCGGACGCTGCTGGTTAATCCTCCTTCCACTGGATCCGTGGGTGGTTAAAGTGTTACACGGGGTAAGGGTCTATACTTCTCTATCCTGGTCCGCACTAAGGCAGGTGAGTATTACGTTAGTGTTCCGTGAGGCTTGTCTGGCGATGCAGTGGAGTTGGCGTGCTTAAGGAGGGTTTGACAAGACTAATCTATTTGATAGACTAACTTGTGACAATCTTGTTAAGTAAGGATACTAGTAAGAAAGTACAATTTAAGTTGACCACAACGAGAGTAATAATAAAATCTATCCATCCTTATATCCTCATTACTTCCAGTCCTGCCATCACTGCCATCACGACTTTTCCGTTGCTTAGCCTGATGTCCTGATGGCTGCCATCAAAGGATTGCTGCCATCACATACTAGCGTCTGACGGTCGTCTTGGCGTGATGTCAATCACGTGATCCTCGCCCCGCGATGATCATTACCTTCTAGCGTGGACGTCCATAGGCCTTCAGCCATCTCGTCACTTGTCAAGGAGAGAATTCTTCTTGTTACTTGTAACACCTTCTTATTAGCATCCTAAGTGGCTTCTTAATTATTTACTGTTATACCTAGAAAGAGAATCCTTTTTACTATTACTTATAACATTACCTCCCCCTTTAGGGCTATAGTCTTAATACCCTAGGTTATCGTTTTCTTATACCGCGTATTAAAGCGTCGGCTGTATATAAGGTTAGTAGGCCCTAGGCTATTATATCTATTTCTTCTTAACTCTAGCCTTCCTAACTATACCTAAGGTCTAAAAGCTACGTGCCCCTCGTCCTAAAACTTTAACTAAGTAGAAGCGTACTTATACTATATAAGTAAAATAGGAGAGTTTAGAGATAAACTTTCGTTATAAGCGCTGTAAAGAGAAGAAGCTTTATTACTTTATTAAGACGTCTTCTAGGCGTTGCGCTAGTTATATCTTAGTTAGCGCTAAGTGTAGTTTATTTATTTCTAAGGAAGAGTAGAAGTAAGTTTAATAGGAGCGTAAGTAGAAAGAGTTAGAAGTAGCTTAAGCTAAGAAGCGTTAGGCTCTAGCTGCTGCGGAGGCGTCTTATTTACGTCGTAAACTTTTAGAGGTAAAGAGTAAGAAGCGCACCTTTGCGCGTCGTAATCTTATAATAATTACTGTCTAAGATTATGCGAAAGAGTAGGCTAAGAGAAGCTCAGCCCCTAGTAGTATGGGCCTTCCTATTTTACGGACACTACCGCTATCTGAACTGTCAGCTAATCTAGGCGGGTTATAGGCTAATTCTTTTAATTCTTTATCCCTTAATTACTTTCTTTCCCTTAAGGACCTAGTTCTCTCTTCTCTAGATACTATCTATAATACGCTCGTATTAGTTTCTTATAGTTTATTAGATTCTCTTTTAGTTTCTAAGTATTCTAGCTATCTAGCTATCTTTGCTACTTAACTAAGTATTTCTACTAATGACTAATTTTTCGTAGGTTCTTAACTAACTCGACTATATACTCGTCGTTCTTAAGTTTGATATTCTTAGCTAGTTCAGCGTCTTAGAGTGCTAGTTCTAAGAGCTTTTTATAAAATATAAAGTATACTTTTATACCTAGTAGTAGCTATAGTTTATAGTTTATAAGTCCTATTTTCTTTAGAATTTTAAATAGTCCTACTTAGAGATTATCTAGTTTTCTGCATAGTTATTTAGTGTTGAAATAAGGAGGGTGCTACTTGTTCTATAGCTAGCTCAGAGGTATAGTAGTCTACTTGTCTAGCGATAGACTCAGAGGTAGCGAATCGATAGGTTCTAGGATGAAAAGAGAGAAATGCTAGGGGAGAGAGATAAGGATTGGATTGATCTGATCTAGTAGTCTGATCTGTTCTTGTAATCTGCTCTAGTTTCTATCTACTAGCTATTCTACTACTATATATATTTGCTGTACTAGATTCTAGAAGAATCTATCTAGTAGTAGATTACGTAGCTATAGACGTAATAGATAGATGAATTGTATAGGGATTGGTTGACTGAAGAATCCGAGTATAGTGCCGAGCACCCGGATTATGTCAGAGATTAGCTGATTAGCTTATATCTCTAACATTTAGTTTTTAAGTTTTATCTTAATAAGAAAACTTTATCCCTCTCTTTAAAGGTTAGTCCCTTAATTCTTAGCTTATTCGCTACTTTAGACGTTGTAAGGTTCCTTTAAGTAATTCGCTTACTTAATTCTTTATATAGCTCTCGCAAAAGGCGTATCTTTTTATCTACGCTATCTACGATACTTTTAATATTCTTAGAATCTTAATAAGCTGTTAGCTTATATCTATAGTTCGTATAGTATAGCAACTACCTTATTATTACGGATTTCGTACTATTATAAGCTAGTTATACTAATAGTAGGTACTTAACCTAGTTATTCTATAACTTATTAACGTATATTCTTAGATACTACTCTAATATCTAGTTCGTTCATTCCGTCTAGCCGTTAATTTCGGGGTAAAAACTTATTAAAAGTTTCTTCTTTACGTCTAACTTTACTAGAAATATTATCTAGTATAGAGATATAAATAGCTTATCTCTATCTATAATAAATTCCTTAGGTATCCTATACTCTAATATAAGTACCTTTTAGACTTCGTACGCGTATTCTTTTACTATAATAGTCTCTTCTATAGGTATAAATTTTACTACCTTAGTTAATTAGTCTATAATTACTAGAATTATATTGTAAAATTAAGCTAATTCTAGTTCTAGTAATCTCGGGAGCTGTCACGGTACGGGCTCACGGGCAGAGAGGACAGGCGCGTGTACAGGTTCTATTGCTACAGCTAATCAACAGGCTCTCACTACAGGTAGTATAGAGTAGAAGACAGGACGTAGCTCGAAGAGCTACACTAGTGAAGTTGCGGCGGTTTTGCAGAATCCGGGTGCTCGGACCCTCACCCGGATTCTGTCGGCAGCCAATCAGACGATCGCGCGCCGGCCACTCAGCCAGCGCCGTGACAGTACTCCCCTCTCTAGGCGGAGCTCTGTCGACGCGATTACCTTGGCTTGGCAGGGTAACGGCGGTGGAAGTTGTTGACGATCTCTTGGGCATTTTCTAGGTGGCTGGCGGGGACCTCAGTTGGCTCGTCGTAGCCAGCCCACTTCACTAAGTACTTCAGGCGGGGGCGACCTCCTCGTCCGCGGCGGTCGAATCGGGAATCCAGAATATCCTCCACCTCCCATTCCTCTATCCCCTCGACCTCGATAGGCGGAGGGGGATCATGGCGTTGTCCAGGTAG
>NW_006911955.1:0-3840 GCF_000338995.1 Bipolaris sorokiniana ND90Pr
GGTAATGATCATCGCGGGGCTAGGTCACGTGATGTGCCATCCCGCCAAGGGCAACCATCCGAGGGATGGCAGGACGCCTTGGGATGGCAGCCATCCCCAACATCACAACCATCCCAGGGATGGCAGGGAAGTAAGGGATGGCAGGACCAAAGGCAACGGATATAAGAATGGGTTGGATTTCATTATTACATTCGTTGTGGTCAACTCAAATTGTACTTTCTTACTAGTATCTTTACTTAACAAGATTGTCACAAGTTAGTCTATCAAATAGATTAGTCTTGTCAAACCCTCCTTAAGCACGCCAACTCCACTGCATCGCCAGACAAGCCTCACGGAACACTAACGTAATACTCACCTGCCTTAGTGCGGACCAGGATAGAGAAGTATAGACCCTTACCCCGTGTAACAGTCTATAGGCCTTCAGCTATCTTGTTATTTGTTAAGGAGAGAATTCTTCTTGTTACTTATAATAGTAATCTTCTTAAGCTAATCTAAAAGCCGCTGAAAAGGTACGTTATAATAGTAGTAGCGCGTTATATGCACTTAAATTAGCTTAAAGTATAGGCCTAAACTGTAAGAGTGATTCTAACTTTACGCTAAGTTAAAAAGTCTTTACGTAGTTAGGATATTATACTTTAAAGGTAGCATTTACGTTACTAAGAAAAAGTGTTAGGCTTGGTTATATCCGGCTTGGTAGTGCTTTACGTTATAGTTAAAGATACTAGAAAGTATTCTTAATAAAGTAATTACTCTAGTAATCCTTCTGTCTGATAATAATGGTTCTTAAAGATGGAATAAAACTGTGATAAATAGCTGTGATAATTGTGTATAGATTGAATTGATTCTGATTGATCGTTGATCTTGTTGTCTCGTTAGAGGCGCGCCTGCGCGCCTCTTTTAGAGTCGTCTAGCTATTGCTTTTTGTGTGAGGTAGAGCCTCTAGTTTTAGCCTCGGCTAGGTTATAGCCTTGGCGAAGGTTGCTCTTATTGGCTGTATATAAGGACTCCAGATACTGCGGCTTAATCTGCAGCGTGTACTGTTATAGGTGATCTGGATAGTAGCGGATCGTGTGTGATCGCTGCTCACAGAATCCGGGTGTGCTTAAGCACCTGGATTCTATCAACTATCCAAAATATGCCCACATTCTGACACCTTCTAGTAACATATACTGTAACGGCGCAGGCAAGACTACTCGGATCAGTATCGGCAGTAGTGTCACTCAGAGGCATATAGAAGTGCGTGGGACGTCAAACGAGCCTTGATTCGAATAGACACCTATAGGCCTTGTACGAAAGGATATCAAAAATCTATCGAGCTACTATGGAGAACGGGTGGGGTTTTATATCAGCAGATCTGCCCTAGGCTAGTCCGTGCCCATGTTCGGATCCCTTTCGGATGTTGGTTCGGTAGGTAGCACTCGAACCGTTACATATATTATATTTGAATATAATCTATAACGTGTTTTACCACTGAGCGGCCCACCCCACCAAGCGGCCCACTATAAGGGGCTGCGCTCCAGGGAGCAATCGCGAGGTATACAAAAGGTTGTATTCGATAAGGAGCTATCTACTCTACTTGCGTGATGTTTATTTACTCGTCGGAGAAAGGTTATGCCGAAGTATCTGAGCGCTGCTCGGGCGGTGAGAAGAATCCGGGTGCTCTGGGTGACACCCGGATTCTGCGCTCGTCATCTGAACATAGTTCGGATGGCGCGCACGTAGCTTGAACCGAGATCTCATCGAGGAGCTATCCAAAGGGCGTTCAGCCCGTTACAGGTTAGGGCTACTAGCTCTGCGCGACAATACGCCTGATAGTTATGTGCGATAATACACCCTAGACCTATAACTACATCAGCCAATCAGCATACGCGACTTTACACCCAGAACAAATTGTCGCGCACAACCATATGGTGGGGGGGTGGTAATCCGTTTGCCAGCCTTATTCTCCCTAAGTATACCTTTTGTTATATCCACGTCTGAACACCTTTTGAGTCTTTTACTAGTATACCCCCTAGTTACTCTACTACAATAAGAGTAGATGATTCTATCTACCTATAACGTGTTTTACAAGCGAGCGGCGCGTACAAGCGAGCGGCGCACCCCACCAACTTTGCACACCTCTCTCATCTTATCATACTATGGCCCCACGCAACGTTACTCAAATAGTATCAAACGAAGCGGACGTACAGCTTACTATCTCCTCTATAGCTAGTAAACAGATCTAAAGTAATAAATATGCTGCAGCACTCTACAACATAGCTGAGATAACGCTCCGCCGCCGACGCGCTGGCAGGCCTGCCCGACGCGATTGCCAGCCCAACTCAAAGAAGCTTACTAAGCTAGAAGAGGAGGTGATTATTAATTATATACTTGATCTTGATCTACGTGGATTCTCGCCTACCTACGCAGCTATGCGCGATATGGCTGATAGACTGTTAGCTATACGCGGCGCTGGCTAGATCGGCGTCCACTAGCCACGCAACTTTGTTAATCGTACAGATAGGCTTACAACACGGTTTAATCGAGCTTATAATAGACAGAGAGCTTTATGCGAAGATCTAGTCCTAATTAAGAGCTAGTTTAAGCTTATAGAGTAGATAAAGGCTAAGTACGGTATCTATAATAAGGACGTCTATAACTTCGACGAAGCTGGCTTTATAATAGGTAAGATCACGACTTAGCTAGTCGTAACAGCGTCAGAGCAGAGGGGCCGGCCAAAGGCAGTTAAGCTAAGTAATTATAAGTGGGTGACACTGATTGTAGCGATTAACGCAGCTGGCTGGTTAATCCCACTATTCCTTATCTTCGCTAGCTAGTATTACCTATCTGCTTAGTACGAGGAGATAGAGATCTCACGCGACTAGGCGATCGCAGTCAGCGATAATAGTTGGACGAATAATAAGCTAGGCGTTATATAGATAAAGCACTTCGACGCTTATACGAAGACTCGCGTTGTTAGTATACGTCGTCTACTTATTCTTAACGGCTATAAGAGCTACTAGTCTCTTAAGTTCTAAGAGTTCTGTAAGGAGAATAATATCTACACTCTCTATATGCTACCTTACTTATCTTACCTACTTTAGCTACTTAACGTTAGCTGCTTCTCGCTGTTAAAGCGCGCGTATAGCCGTAAGTGTAACGATGTTACAACTTCGCTATGTATCGGACCAATCCCAGAGCCGGATCGGAGGTAGTACTCGCCGCCCTCTTCATCAACCACTCGTTGTGAGGTCGGATCCGATTCGGATCCGACTAAGATAAGTATATAAGGAGACACTCCCTGTAGCTAGCTCTGTAGACTTTTAATATCCTTTCGTACAAGGCCTATAGGTGTCTATTCGAATTAAGGCTCGTTTGATGTCCCACGCACTCCCATATGCCTCTGAGTGACACTACCGCCGATACTGATCCGAGTAGTCTTGCCTGCGCCGTTACAGTAAGGTAGAGAGCCTAATCTGCTATTATATTAACTACATTACTAAGCTTGAGTCACTCTATATTATTTTCAAAAATCAGACAACTTCGAGTTTTCTAGAATAGGTGTAATTTTAGTCAAATATATATAAACCCCTCGCGAGAAATCGATTACAATCACCTTTAAAGCGTGCACGCCACGCGCTGTGGAGCTATAGGCTGTTAAAGTGATCACTTTAGACACGTCTTATTTTTCACCGAAAAACACACAGACCAGGTGGATTAGTAATCAAAATGCCACCCGATAGTGATACTATCGACGTACACGTGCCAGGCACCCAGGCGAGAGCAGAAATCGAAGCTCAGATCCAGAATGAGATAGATATGGAAACCACGGAACCAGCGACGCCTACGCAGACTACTATA
>NW_006911956.1:0-3802 GCF_000338995.1 Bipolaris sorokiniana ND90Pr
GCGCGCTCAGCGTTCCTGGGTCAACACCATATTTTTGGCAATTTAAGAGTATACATGCTTTTCATTAGGTTTCAGCACGTTAATAGCAGCAAGCGCAGCGTCAATTAATTGCATTGTGGTTACGTTATAGGTGGTTGAAGTAGATAGAATAATTGGTGTTGGAGGACGTAATCCGGCGTTGGACCGTCCGGCACCTCTACAAGCGAGCGGCGCACCTCCACCAACTTTACGCACCTCTCTTCGTATACAGCTCTACTACAACTTAATAAAGTTTATATATGTCAAGGTAGTAGATTAAACACTATCTAAAGTATCTTTCTTACATGTACGCGAATTATGGCCAGTCTCTCTACACCTACTACACCGCGCCAGAGCCTGGCGGCTAACACCTGATCGCTCCCCTCCTTGACGCTCCTCATAAGCAATTTGCTCATCAGCCTCGCGTTGAGCAATTATATCCTCGCCGACTCCCTTTGTAAGAGCTCCACGCTTCTGTATCCGCTTCTTCTTACGTTTCCTACGCTCTGATACTGCTATATTAGCTCTCTCAAGGCTGGCTATCCGATCGCGCATTAGCTTAGCCGAGAGCATCGTTACCTTAGCCCCCTTCTTAAGCTGGTCAATTGCCGTAATAATTAAAGCTGGTGATGAACCTTGATGCCGCTGAACGCGATCACGTATTAGTGTCGACTGAGCTTCAAGCTCGCGTGTGTTGCTGGGCGTACGAGCCTGCCAGAGAGTCTCTGCTAGAACAGCTGGTGGAGTAGGCGTACGTAGCTGCACGTCAAGCCTTGATAGAACAGCATCTGGCTGGAGAGGAACAAGGCCTGCACCGCGGAAGGCAGAGCAGATATTGGCTGGCGTGAAGGATCGATCGAACGCTACCTTGAACGCTGGCAGAAACTCGAGCTTAGTGATGTGGTTGATATGGTGGCGGATTAGACTCTCTACCTCCCGGCTGTACGCACACTTTAATGGCGAGAAGCAGCCAACGTCAAGAGGCTGGAGTAGGTGAGATGAGTGCGGCGGCATACAGAGAGTATAGATATTATTCTCCTTGCAGAACTCTTGGAACTGAAGAGAGCGGTGGCTCTCATGGCCGTCAAGAATAAGCAGCCGGCGTACCCCAATAACCTTGCTATCTGTATGCTTAACAAAGTGTTTTAGCCACTTAACACCTAGGTCGTTGTTCGTCCAACCGTTGTCGCTAACTGCAATCGCCCAGTCGCGTGGGATCTCTACCTCCTCGTACCAGGCAGATAGGTGATGCTTGCCAGTAAAGATAAGAAATGGTGGGATAGCCTAGCTAGCTGCGTTGATCGCTGCGATCAGCGTCACCCACCCTCGATTACCTAGCTTAATAGCTTTTGGCCCGCCTCTTCTCTCTGACGCTATTACGACTAGCTGAGTCGTGATCTTGCCCATCATAAAGCCAGCTTCGTCGAAGTTGTAGACGTCCTCATCACAGATACCATACTTGGCCTTTGTCTGCTCTACAAGCTTAAACTAGCTCTTAATTAGGACTGGATCTTTGCATAAAGCCCTCTGTCTACCATAAGCTCGATTAAACCGCGTCGTAAGCCTATCTGTACGATTGACAAAGTTGCGCGGCTAATGGATGCCAACCTGGCCAGCGCCGCGTGTAGCTAATAGTCTATCAGCCATATTGCGCACAGCTGCGTAGGTAGGCGAGAATCCACGTAGATCAAGGTCAAGTATATAGTTAACATTCACCTCCTCTTCTAGCGTAGTAAGTTTCTTTGAGTTAGGCTGGCAATCGCGTCGGGCAGGCCTGCCAGCGCGTCGGCGGCGGAGCGTCGTCTCAGCTATATTGTAGAGTACTGCGGCATGCTTATTACTTTGGATCTGTTTGCTAGCTATAGAGGAGATAGCAAGCTGTACATCTGCTTCATTTGATACTATTTGAATAACGTTGCGTGGAGCCATGGCATAATAAGATGAGAGAGGTGTGCAAAGTTAGTGGGGTGCGCCGCTTGCTTATAAAACACGTTATAGTATCAAATAAGTAAGAAAGAAGGATTTTTTCTTAACATTTTTCTAATTCTTACGCCAACTCCCACTCCTACTCCTACTCTTACTCCAGCTTCTAGTCCTACTCTTACTCCAGCTTCTAGTCCTACTCTCACTCCCAGTTACACTCCTACTTCCAATCCCATTTCTAGTCACACTCCCACTCTTTATTAGTTCCGCGTCAAAAGGCATCCGCCAAAAACAGCCCGAGGATTAATAGGGCAGTTGATACACCCTCCAACATAGTGATTGCCGGTTATAATCGGCGCAATCAAATGCTCACACTTAAAAAACCCAATGCAAACACTGTTGAAGATTCCTCTTCCTATCTCTTCGCTAACCCTGAGATCGAGATTGGTATTGCAGACTAGCGTATTTTGCGCGCTTACTTGTCTCTTCTCCATTTTGTTGGCTTGAATCGCTTCTACACCACCTTCCGCTGTTGGTGCGCACAACGCTGGCACAATAGCCATAATAGCAAAAGCTGCGCTCTGGAACTTCACTGATACTTTTCGTTAGTATACTAATCAGAACTTTATATAATTGCGGCCCATACTAGTGACGAGTGTTGATAACGTTCGAATACGTAGATAGTACGAATACTGGTGGTATAGTGGAGATCTGTCGGAATCTGAATCTGAAAGCTGAAGTGATGGATAGATTTACCCAATACTTTTCCGTCTTCTTAAATAGTCCAGCAATGCTTCGCTCAGTGCTTTATTCATCTACTGTTGTAGTTAGTAAGCTCGTATACGTATGATCATTAGTCAGTATAATAAATTAGAATCTAATCTTGGCGTAAGCCTAAGAAGGCCCTTTACCTACCCTATATACGAAGGTTTATCGATAAGCTAGTTAACCTCTATTCATGTATTATGTTATACAGTAGTGTGTGACTACATCTACTATAGAACGTAAGCGATAGTGTTAGCTACTCTACAACGTGTCACGGGTAGCGAGTAGGTAGGAAGAGTAGGCACGAGTATAGGTTCTATTACTACAGACTAATTAGACAGACTCCCACTACAGGTAGTATACAATAGTAGATAGGACATAGCTCTAAGACTTATCTAGACTGCGTTGCGGCGGTTTTACAGAATCCGGGGGCTTGAGCTTACGCCCAGATTCTAGCTACGGCCAATTAGAACGGCCGCGCGCTAGCTACCTGAGCTAGTACCGTAGCTCTAGCACCGTAGCTCTAGCACCGTAGCTCTAGTACCGTAGTTCTAGTACTGTAGCTCTAGGAGCTGCCCTGTAGTTTCCAGCTTTCCGCACTCAACCCTCAGAATTCTAGAAACTGCCGGCCCGCTGCTATCTTAGCTGGCGCCGCGATATATAATACTAGCTAATAGTCTAAGAAACGTCTAGCCCTATATCTAGAAGTAAAGATATCCTAGATACTAGCAAATACTTCTACTTTCACCGCAAACCCTATATAGACTAATTAGACTAGTTAACTAGCGAAAATCTTAGTTACGTTTAGGCACAACGTAACTAGAATACTAAATCCTTCTTATTATTGTAAGACGTTAGCAGTGGATTTAGCACGGGTAGAGGAAAACAATAGGGGTAAGTGCCTAACGGTCTGTATTCCACGTGTAATGTGTTATGGGCGGAGAGGCCTAGCGAACGAGTATGCTTCTACCTATCGTACAGAAGCTAAAAGATAAGAAAAAGAGAAGATAACTAAGTACAGACTTCTCTTATACCTGCTCGCTTCTGATCACGTGTCCGTACAGAAGGTATATCACGTGGTCGAAGATCACGTGAT
>NW_006911957.1:0-3802 GCF_000338995.1 Bipolaris sorokiniana ND90Pr
CCTTACTACACAGGATTATAAAGGGTGGAAGACACTAGCTAGATATGTAGTAAAAGTTAATATTGAAGCGTAGGTGCTATAGCTATTAGTATATGTTAAGTAAAGCTTTATTGTAATTATTCTTATAGATGTAGGTCTTGCTTAAGTTTCTAAGTAGTATATGTAACGGTTCGAGTACACACTGAACTAACATCCGAAAGGGATCCGAACATGGGCACGCACTAGCCGAGGGCAGATCTGCTGATATAAAACCCCACCTTCTCCATACCGTAGCTCGATAGATTTTTGATATCCTTTCGTACAAGGCCTATAGGTGTCTATTCGAATTAAGGCTCGTTTGATGTCCCACGCACTCCCATATGCCTCTGAGTGACACTACCGCCGATACTGATCCGAGTAGTCTTGCCTGCGCCGTTACATTATATCAAAAATCTCACCACCGCCGGTGACGGCATTCAAACAATATCGCAGCTGTCTGTTCAGACTACATCCAAAACCAAGTGTTTCCGGAGTTGATCCGGAACCTTACACCGTTACATCTAACATTCACATAGACAGGATCCCATTGATCTCCTGTCGACCGAAGCCTTTGGGTTTGGAATTTCTGTACTCACGCGAGTCGGATTAACTTCGGAAAAGCCGCGTAGAGTGCGCCAAGGTAGAGACACGGAGACTACCAAGAACCCATCAACCTAGGAATCAATCGCCATGGTTGACCGAATCACCACCGATTCTGCGGAACCGTCAAGAAGAACAACTCGCCAACAAACGCAGAAACCCCAACAGGAGAAGACAGCTGGCAAGCAGCCTGCTGTTGAGATAGAAGAAGAAGAAGAATCGGAAAAGGATCACACTAGTGCGCTACAGGCAGAAATCGATAGACTGAACGCCCAAGTCGAACGATTAATGCGGGAAAATACCCTGAACCGGGATGTACCAGTACCCACCACCGAAACCCCTCCGACTACAACCGAACAACCTAGCCGACTATCAGCAAGGTTCCTGTCAGTTACACCTGACCCTCAACATGCAAAACTCAGCGAGCGTACCCCTCCAATTGATAATCTGAGTGATGGAGTAAACCCTACTTTTCGGCAATGGCAAGCCTCAATACAAGATCGGCTCAGCATTAACTCGGATCACTATCGGAGCGAACGCGCGAGAATGGCTTTAGTATGGGGTCACACAACCGGCACCGCCAAAGAATATCTAGAACCACAATACCTCGCCGAATCGGAGGAGGAACGGTTCCTAGTTGCCGAGGATATGATTTTATTACTCAAATCATATTTTATATCTGGAAATGAACAGGCGGAGAGCCGAGCAGCTTTCCACCGCCTGTCAATGGGAAGAAAGGAGACCTTTACGGAATTCAAAGCGCACTTTATTAGTGCAGCCGTAAAAGGGTCCGTATCAAGACCGGAATGGTTCTTCTACCTCTGGGAGAAGATCACACCAGCGCTACGAGCCCCAAACTTAGGATTTAAGCATCTGTGGGCAGGCTCGTTTGAAAAAATGGTTCAGCACCTAACGGCTTTTGATATGGAAAGAAGAAACGCACCACTCGGTACCTACTCGGAGACTAGGCCTAGTCAAGCTTTAGCTCTCTCAACAAAACAAAATCCACGGCCAAATCGGGAGTTTCGACCCCGTACCTACGACACTAGGCCCGACCCGGCCCCGACTCCGTACCGCGCCTATTCCTCCACTCCCAGACCAGCATCGAAAACTCCCGCACCAGACAATGTCACTCCCGGCAATTGCTACCACTGCGGCAAGCCTGGCCACTACGCCAATGACTGTCCGGTCCCGCGGGTAAGGGAAATTCAAGCAGAGATAGAAGATTATGAGGACGCCCTTGAGTATCATTCGGATGAGACTCGGTCGGGAAACGACGAGGCCTAGGGAAACGCTCCAGCCTAGGCATGAACAAGTATGACCTTGCGAAAATAGATCTATCAAACTTGTTCGGAGGTAAACATTTCCGTACCCCCACCGTTTTATGTTCGAAGGGTTATGGGGTCAGCTTAGAATCTCTAGTTGATACCGGAGCCCAAGGTTTTCTTTTCTTAAATTCTGCTATTGCCCTTTCTATATCCGGCTCTCTCCAGGTACCTATCCGCAGACTACCTTTTAAAATTACAGTTAAAGGATTTCACGATCAGGTACAGACCCGGGTAGACAAGTATATCCGGTTACACATCCGTATTGACGGAAGAAAGATTCTTAACTGCCCCTTTGTAATTATGGATTTGGGATCTCAGGATTGTATTATTGGGATCAAATGGATGCGACGATTCCAATTGAAGCTCGATACCGCTCGGAACCGAATCGTATGGCCAGCTCAATACCCCCCAACTTATGATCCTAGCCCCCCTCTCCTCGTGCAGTTGAAATCACCCTATTCTGATACCGATGCGCAACTAGATATCCGGCGTAGAGACGCCCTTTGGGAAAAGGATGAGTACCGTAGACAAACCAGCCCTCGACAAGGGCTGGTCCAGCGAATTCAAGGACTCATCAAAATTCCTAAGGTACGTCTCCTTCCGCCGCCTTTACCACCTGAACCGGAGTCACCCCGGACTCCGGCGCCAAAACCTACCTCACCTCGCATAGCGGTTATTTCCGCCAATGCTTTCCATTACACCATGAAACGGAAGGAAAACGATTTCTTCACGACTAGTATCTATGAGATAGATCGAATCTTACAAGAAAGGTTGGAACAAGACGACCCTGAGAATGCCAAATTAGTGCAGGACCGACTTCCTTCCGACTACTATGCGTACCGAGATGTTTTCAGCAAAACAGCCGCTGATCGGCTGCCGGAACATCGTCGATACGACCACAAGATCGTTCTCACAGAACCCCTTCCGAATCAATTCAGTCCTCTCTATAAGCAGAGTACTGAAGAGCTAAAAGCTACAAAAACTTTTGTGATGGAAAATCTCCAAAAAGGGTACATTGACTCGAGTCACTGCCCATTCGCCTCCCCTGTCCTGTGTGTTCGGAAGCCTAACGGAGACCTACGCATCTGTGTAGATTACCGTAAGCTGAATTCTATTACTCGAAAGGACGCTTATCCGATACCGCGAATAGACGAACTACTAGCTCGTACGCACAAAGCTCAGATTTTCACGAAGCTAGATATTCGCGCGGCCTTCAACAAGATCCGAATGGACCCCGACTCGGAAGAGTACACAACGTTCCGCACTCGCTATGGAACGTACAAGTCGAAGGTATTGCCTTTTGGACTTTGCAACGGCCCGGCTACGTATCAGCGGTACATGAACGATGTGCTGATTGATTATCTGGACAATTTCTGCATAGTCTATCTGGACGATATCCTGGTGTACTCCGAATCCAGTCCGGACCACGTCCGTCACGTCCGCAAGGTACTGGACAGGTTGCGAGCTGCTGGACTTCAAGTTGACATCAAGAAAAGCGAATTCCATGTCACTCGGACCAAATACCTGGGCTACATTTTAACTAACAAAGGTCTAGAAGTTGACCCAGAAAAAGTAGACGCCCTGCGAGACTGGAAACCACCCACAACCGTTACTGCTGTGAAGTCGTTCCTAGGATTTACAGGGTTCTACCGACAATTCGTCCCAGAATACTCGCGAATTGCAAAACCTCTTCTCGCTCTCCAGAGTCCCTCTAGACCCTTCGTATGGGATTCGGACTGCGATCAAGCTTTTGAAAAATTGAAATTAGCCCTCCTTTCAATACCTACCTTATATCACTATCAACCAGAGTATGATACGAAAGGTAGAGACTGACCGCCCTCCGATGGGCGTTGTGG
>NW_006911958.1:0-3797 GCF_000338995.1 Bipolaris sorokiniana ND90Pr
CAAGAACATATATCAAGTAGTTTATGTTACACGAACAGATGATGTTTGGTTTACATTGAGAACCCTTATGTACTGCTATAGTATGTTTCATCGATGCCAAGGGAGCTATAGGCTGCATGCATGCTTATTGGGGAACAAAAATACCCGGATAAAAAGTGCCACTGCTATAATAGTGCAACTCCTTAATAACACCAACATCACGCACTACTTAGCTATTAAAACTGGAAAAAATAATAGCCTACGAAGTAATACTTCCACTTCTTTCGAAGATTGTATAACACTACTCATAACTAGTGATTCTTGCTGTAGTTTGAGCTAATGATGAACGCAATTTTTATCCGGCTACTTACTTCCCCAAGGGCCATGTCAGGCTAGCGTCTCCCTGACGTGAAGAACACGAACACTTGCAACCATAAAGTAGTTGCAGATGAGCATGAGCGTAGTGTTTCCAGTCTTTATGAAGACAGGTTATTCAGAGGGTATCGATGGTTTATATAGAGTGAAGTTGACTTAAACATCTAGTCGTGACAGGTCTGGGCGAACAGAACTTGTAAAGAGTCACTTCTCTTGTCCTGCACGTGTCGGGGCTCCGAGTTTCGCCATGCGTGATGCAAAGCATAATAACGAAGTAGAAGAGATAGAAGGCCCAGAGAAACTTTAGAGGGCGGTGAGACAGTCGCTTGTGGTAGAAGCTGAAAGTAAGGTTTCTCAACGATATCGTCATCTGGTTTCGCTGACCGTGTGAAACTCAATATCATAAGTCACAGCTTCTAGCGCGGCCCTGGTATAAGCGTTGAGAGACAGCATTAAACATACTTCAGACTATACAAGCAAGCTGTCTACTAATCGCTTGTAAAAGCCACTAACGCAAAGCTAGTCTACCTACTAATTCGTGGGAAAACGGTTGGCGTACTGGATGATACAACCACGGAACTTTAGTTATTAGCGCATGCGCTAGATGCAGGGAGCCTTACGACGTCTAACGACAGAATAAGCTTTCGTCGAATAAATATCCGCAGCCTATTAGTAGCTTGCCCACAACAGCTTCTAGGATGCACCTGGCGATGTACTCAGGATCAGGCTGTCTAAGCTCAGCGAATTGCGGATAAAACGGGATCTGCATACTCTATACTTCAAATATACAGGGATAGCTTCAGAGCGTTCATCCAAAGAATGGCTGTAAAATTGAGCATCCCGCTTGTAACTCCTATCGTGCCTAATAAAGCTTTGTACATTGTTGCTTAAGCTGACATGTGACATCTGTAAATATCGGTACGGTGTGGCTATGGTATCTATCTTGGTGTGTATTTTAGATGCAACTAATACAGGCTTAAACCTAAAGCCACAGGGCTGAGAACTTCTCCTCTATGTTTCAGTTTGGTCTGGTCGAGCCGGTAGTAACCTAGAGATGGCGAGAAATTACTAAAATTGAACAGCAGCTGCGCTTGGCATGCGTTCTAGGTAATGAGATAGTGATAGATGATAGGAAATGGCACAAGATTCAAGTGTAATCGATCTGCGTCTTCGATCTTTGATATTTAGAATTTGGGCTAGAGTGTCAGTATACAGCCTTAGGCCGCTACAGAAATGAGATAGTGTAGTTTTAACTTTGCGTTACAGGAGGGCTGATATGTAAAGTTTGAACGTTTGAGTGTATTAGGAAGACAGAATGTCAGTGTCATGATGTCATAGTATCAACGGTATGATTAGGCACTCCAAAGTCAAGAGGAAATTACTGCAATCTGATAGAAGCGGTGAATTAGTTCTAGAAGCTAAAGCATAGTATCAAATTATGAATGTGATAGAGACAGAAAGAGGTACTTAAACAGACAAAAATCCCTCTGTTTTAGAGGCAATTCACACAGCATCTCACAGTCACTCATTCAGACACTCACTTAACAACCTTCCACTCGTTCCACCACTCTCATTTCAACAAATAGACCCAGTATAACTACTCAATCCTTCAAAATGGTTCAAATTGCTTCCTTCTTCACCCTCCTCGCCATGGGCTCCTCAGTCTTCGCCACCCCCATGGTCAACATCGACACCATATCCGTCGAACAGGGCCTGGCTCTCCGGTACGTCTACTTCCTTCCTTCCATTCCCTCTCTTACTAACACCCACCCCAGCGCCACCAACGACCTCCCCAACGTCGCTCGCTCGCCCGCCGCTGGCGCAGCTGCCGCCGCCATCGCCCCCGTCGTCATCGACATCGCCACCCGCGTCGTCAAGATGATCGACAGCATCAGGGACGACGTCGAGGTAAGCCCCCCTCATCTCTCCCTTCACATATCGTAGAAAACATATCTAACGAGCAACTGAATTCCAGCGCCGAAAGCAATTCACCCAACGCGTCGCCTCCGACGTCCATGCCCGCTACCCCGGCTTCAACATCGTCGTCTGTAACGTCGGCTACAAGCTCGAGGGTCCCGGCTACCAGAACGTGGTCTCGACTAAGTACCATGCAGCGGTTGGCGCAGATGTTACCTATGATGTTGTTTTGTTTAGCTCGCCTAAGACGTTTACTCGCCAGGGTGATGGTGGATTCCAAAACGTGAGTACAGATGAATTCAGACGACAGGAGATATTTGACTAACATGTGGAAAATAGTGGGCTTACCTTGTTGGCAAGCAGTGCCGTACTGATGGTGGATTCATTGACTGCCCCAGGCGCGGTTAGGAGAGGAGTGTGTGAGGGGAATCGGCGGGCTTTTATGCATATAGATTTTATGAGTATAGAGTTTTAGAGATCTAGTACTGGGGTGGATTCCTCAGCTGCGACGAGCTGGTGCTTGGCCTTTTAGACAGTTTGATTACTTATTTTTTTCTGCTAGAGTAGAGTGAGAGTGGTAGGCTTCGTGGTAATTACTTTCTCAATATATTCTTTTTTGTTGTGTTCGAATCAAGATAGCTCTTGTTTTCTGTCCAATTTTCACGTGATGATCATTGCTTTGGCGTAAATATTCATATGGAACCGAACAACTGATCGCAAAGACAGTATCTCTCGACTTCTATCAAGCTATGTTTCAGCAGTGGCATCGAGAAGATCATATTCCAGCTGTTTTCCCAGTTCCATCACAAATTTCCCACCTCAATCGCCAAAACAAGACCGAAAACTTCACCTCGTTTGCCACATGCACATCCATTGTCTAACCCGCAAACAGCACCTTGCACAATGACAAATTGATTTTCGAAGAATCCAAAGCGACATTGTTTTCAATCTGGGCGTGTTTCCACTGTGAATTTGTCAAGTTAGATGCCGGATACAACAAACCCGCTTTTTTCTGTGCAGTTATATGGGGTAGAACAATTTCATACACAAAATCAGACAACTTCGAGTTTTCTAGAATAGGTGTAATTTTAGTCAAATATATATAAACCCCTCGCGAGAAATCGATTACAATCACCTTTAAAGCGTGCACGCCACGCGCTGTGGAGCTATAGGCTGTTAAAGTGATCACTTTAGACACGTCTTATTTTTCACCGAAAAACACACAGACCAGGTGGATTAGTAATCAAAATGCCACCCGATAGTGATACTATCGACGTACACGTGCCAGGCACCCAGGCGAGAGCAGAAATCGAAGCTCAGATCCAGAATGAGATAGATATGGAAACCACGGAACCAGCGACGCCTACGCAGACTACTATACCTAGCGTAGTTGAAATACCAATCCTCCCACCAAATAAACGGCAGGCAAACTTCTCGCCAGAAATACGCACTAGGAGCAACTTCTCACCATTTAGAGGAGCTACGCTTAGATTCAGTACTCAAAGCAGAACTACCGAAGGCAATAT
>NW_006911959.1:0-3741 GCF_000338995.1 Bipolaris sorokiniana ND90Pr
CTTGTATCTTAGCTAGCCTAGTCGTCGGCCAATCCTCGTGCTCGCTCATCCACAGCAGCTCTTCCCACAGCACCCGTTCTGCCTTAGCGACGACGCCCTACGCAAGCTCGCGGAACTGCTATAGTACGATAGGCCGGCCTTTAATATAGAACGTCTGTCGATCTGTAGACTACCACATGCTGCCAGCGATAGTGCTAGGCGTACGCAGGGCAATAAACTTAGCGTATGCTAGTAAACTTAGCATAGTACTCATCGGGCTATACGAGCCGTCTACTAGATAGCGAGCACGCTGCTTAAGAAAGCTACTCGTCTCAGCAGCACCTTGTTCAGCCCGCTCATCTGCTAGTAGAAAGAACTCTATCGCTAATACGCGTACGCAGTAGACAAGAGAGCTAAGCATAGACGAGAACTCAGCAGCTGTACGTAGACGGCTGGTCTCTGGATGGATACTAAGAGCAGCAAGAAAATGGACTATCGCGCTGGCAAAGGGCTGCCCGTAGAGCTCCTGGTAGATAAGAGCGTGGGATAGGCGTAGCACGTACGTACGCTGCTTGGCTATTGTAGTACTGCTGCTGTTGTACTGGGAGAGGTACTTCCAGAGCCGCTCTGCTGCTAGCTTCTGCTTACTATGCTATGGGAAGAGACGAGCGATGCCGGCGAGCTCGGGCACTGCTGGTGCTGCTGATGCTGCTGGCACTGTTGGTGCTGCTGGCACTGCTGGTGCTGCTGGCACTGCTGGCGTCTGCTCAACAGCTACTACACGGAGACAGTAGTAGAGTAGCCGCGCCTAGAGTTGAGCCGCGCGCAGCTGGCTGGCCTTGTTTTGTATACGGCTGAACGGCCGGACGTTAGGCTCTTGAAGCTTTGCACTGCGCAGCCAACGTAGCGTATCTTGAGGTAGCGTGCTAAGCCCCTGTACGGCTTCCTCTACTAGCCCTTCTACAAGCTGTACAACGCGCTGTAGCTGCGGCTCCTCCGCTGTTGGGAGGCGTATAGCGTACGATAGTAGCTGCCAGTCTGGGTAGGCCTGTAGGTGCTCGTCCCACTGCGTCCGCTTGAACCAGCCCGTACGGTCTTTGGCATCAGCTTCTTCAGCTATACGCTCTATATTCTCGCGATCCTTGCGCTCAATAGCGCCGCACTCGCATGATAGATAGGCTAGCCGCTGCTGATAGCTCTTCTGCTCCTCCTCCTCCTCCTCCTCTCCTCCTCCTGCTGCTGCTGCTGCTGCTGCTGCTGCTGCTCTGGCTGCTGCTGCTGCTGCTGCTCTGGCTGCTCCGGCTGCTCCGGCTGCTCTAGCTCCTGTACGATAAAGTAGCGTCGATACTGCGTCTTGCGGAAGAACGTCTGCACTTTTACAGGCCTCCATAGCTGCGTAGTATTATTATCGTACGTAGGCGTAGATTGTGCTAACCAGCGTGTAAGTTTTACGCTATGCTGTTGATTTATATGCTTCTTTATCCAGCTCCGGCTTATACTAATAAAGTTACATGCCGTATAGTAGTAAAGTAGCGCGTTTTCTGGCGCACCTAGCTCTGCTAATGGCGCACTATACGGCGCTGGCGCGCGTACGTAAGTAGGCGGCTGTAGCGTATAGCTACTATAGTGTTGCTATAGCTCTCTTCTCTTCTGAATAGATAGCTTATGGTAGCGTTTCAGATGCTCGTCTAGGCTATAGATAGCGTACTGGTGCTCATTACAGATAAGAACGCTGTAGGTAGGTAGATAAGTAAGCATAGCTAGTAGTATATATATAAGAGTATAATATTCTAATAGTAGACTATATAGTTATTTATTAAGATATATATAGAGAGAGAGAGCGCGTAAGAGAGAGAGAAATAATAAGCTAGTTGCCCTAGCAACAATCAGACGATACGGGGAGAGCGTAAGTAGAAGTTAGGGTTAAGTTAGGGTTAAGAATTAGGGTTAGGGCTTAGGGTTACGCTAGCGTCGCGCGAGTGCGGCCCCGATCGCCTCGCGCGAGTGCGCACCCGACGTCTGTACGCTAGCCAATCAGCTTGCGCGAGTGCGGCCCCCGGGTGCGCACTCGCGCACAAAACGCCGCTCTACATATGGTTAGAGTTTTATCTAGTTTCTTAGTTAGGTATAGTATTAGTATCTAAATTATTCTAATCTTAACCGCTTCTTATCTAACTTTGTTTTCTAGGTAGTCTCTATAGAAGTGTCCCGTCTTCCTATATTAGAGACATACTTTATTATTATAACGCTTCTTGCGTTCTTTTAAGGAGAGTCTATTGTTATACTATTCTTAGAGTTTTCTATTCTTATCTTTGAACTTATCTTATACCTTACTAGTTATAATAGTGTTACTATCTTTATTAAACTAGCTACGCTGCTTCCTTATATTAGCTATTGTGGGTTAAAATTATTTCTTTTATTAGTTTCTTTCTTATAGCTTATTATTAATGCGTATTACTAGCTTAATTAGCGCGTAAAGCGTGTTTAGTTTATTATAATATATAAGTCTGTCTTTAATATTTTTCTTTAGATCTACTTTAAACACCGTTTAAAGTACTGCGTCGTCCTAGTTAATTTATACTTATAGCTACTTAAACTTGGCTATATATGCTAATACTAAACTAGTCTACTTTAGGTGAGTTATCGCTTTCTCTATCTAGTTCTAAGTATCTACTTTCCTAAAGATATATTCTATCTCTTTCTTAAATTTAGTCTAACTAGTGAATAAGGCGCGCGTCTTATTCTTTATTTCTCTATTCTTAATATTTAATAGATAGTTCTCTACGTATAGCTATATCTAGCTTAACGCTTGTCCTTTTATATAGGTACTAGCTATAAGGATCTTTTCTTAGTTATTAGGTACCTCGTTAAATTCGCAGTATAAGTTAATATTAGTAAGGAATGTCCGTAACTTAGTGCGACTTCTATTATACTTTTCTAGGGTTGCTATGTTTAGCTTCTTAAGTAGTTTCTTATTTAGGGTGGCTATTAGTTAACCTATAAGTTAGTTAATCGTATTCTGTAACTTAGCTATCTACCTTACTTAAGCTTAGCTCTCGCGTCTAAGATTAATAAGTTTGTACTTAGGGCTCTCTACCGCCGGCTCGTTATTTCCCTCTTAGGTACTACTAGTTATGTTGATATCTCTCTTAGGTACTAAGCCTAGAATATTAACGTATTTGCTTAAATTTCCTAATATAGTCTAATCTTATTTGGACGCTATTAGTTAATCCTTCTTCTACTAGATTTATAGGTGGTTAAAGTGTTACATAGAGTATAGGTCTATACTTCTCTATTCTATTCCGTACTAAGGTAGGTAAGTATTATGTTAGTATTGTAACGGCGCAGGCAAGACTACTCGGATCAGTATCGGCAGTAGCGTCACTCAGAGGCATATGGGAGTGCGTGGGACATCAAACGAGCCTTGATTCGAATAGACACCTATAGGCCTTGTACGAAAGGATATCAAAAATCTATCGAGCTACGGTATGGAGAAGGTGGGGTTTTATATCAGCAGATCTGCCCTCGGCTAGTGCGTGCCCATGTTCGGATCCCTTTCGGATGTTAGTTCAGTGTGTACTCGAACCGTTACACTACCCCCCCCTCTATTGACAGCTAGTCCCGTAGCTGTTGAAAAATTTTCAATGTTTGTTTGTTTGTCTGTTTGCTTGATGTCGTCATCCTTCTATGCAGGGTCTCGGCCAGGCCCCGAACAGCCTCCGGGCCAAGGAGAATCCACTCAGCACGTGATATTAAATCCGT
>NW_006911960.1:0-3740 GCF_000338995.1 Bipolaris sorokiniana ND90Pr
GTTCTTCTCGTACGCCTTCAGCGTCCTTAAGTCTTGTAGCCATTTGGTCTAGGTTTCGTCGGAGTAGATTATTCGTTGCATTAAGTTGGCTCCAGCTTTCTGCGAGCTCCTCGTACGTCGGAGGCCTTGGCGGGGCGTTACTAGGTTCTGGGTTTGGCATAGGCTCATGTAGCCCCATCGTTATATCTTGTTCGTTTTGCATTCTCAATTCTCTCTCGCTCCGTACGAGAGAAAAGAGTAAGAAGGGTTAAAGTGATCTTTTAGCTTATGTTATGGGCGGAGAGGCCTAGCGAACGAGTATGCTTCTACCTATCGTACAGAAGCTAAAAGATAAGAAAAAGAGAAGATAACTAAGTACAGACTTCTCTTATACCTGCTCGCTTCTGATCACGTGTCCGTACAGAAGGTATATCACGTGGTCGAAGATCACGTGATCCTCTTCAGTAGAGATCACGGGCGCAGCCCTTTACAGTAATTAAGTAATTAGATAGATTAACTATCTATAAGCTAGCAGAAATATATAGTTAATAAGTACTTAAGTATTAGCTAATTAGATTAGTAGATAGAGTAGCCCTATACGCCTACTTATATATGACCTAAACGCGTTAGTGACCCTAATAGACGCCTACTCTCCTGTAGCATAAAAGACTAAGACATCTAGACCTAGTAGTAATCGAATACCTAGTTTAGTAAGCTAAAGGGGTATAAGTTAAAGGGATAATAATAATACAGTATAATACGTGTGGACGAGCAAAAATCTAATAATAGATTAGCTAAGCTCCGCGGATTAATAATTAGGGACCTATAGAGAGGCTCTCTATTAATTTCTACTCCTATAAGAAATAGTCCTTTAATAAGAAGTTATTATAGTTATTAATTACAGATAAATACTTATAACTATAGTAGAACTTCTATCTTATAGATAATTAAACATCCAAATTAATTATTTAAACACTCTTAAACTTTATTACCTTTCTTAAAAATTAATATAATATTACTCTAAAGGTAATTAAAATAGATAATAAGATTACTATAGTTAAACTAGAAGAAGAGCGGTAGTTATAAAGCTAAGGTATTACTATTAAGCCTTTAGTACTAGATACTTAAGCTTAGAATAGTAGGGCTAAACGCTGAGAAGGTATAAATAAGGAGAAGGCATATATAATAAGACTTAACGCTAATCTGTTAGAGATATAAGCTAATCAGCTAATCTCTGACATAATCCGGGTGATCAGCACGATACTTGGATTCTTTAGTCCACCAATCTCTAAACAATTTGTCTATCTATTACGTCTATAGCTACGTAATCTACTACTAGATAGATTCTTCTAGAATCTAGTACAGCTAATATATATAGTAGTAGAATAGCTAGTAGATAGAAACCAGAGCAGATAGCACAGAGCAGATTACAAGAACAGATCAGACTACAAGAACAGATCAGACTACTAGATCAGTTCAATCCAATTCTTATCTCTCTCCCCTAGCATTTCTCTCTTTTTATCTTAGAACCTATCGATTCGCTACCTCTGAGTCTATCGCTAGACAAGTAGACGACTCTACCTCTGAGCTAGCCATAGAACAAGTAGCACCCTTCTTATTCCAACACAATCTACTATAAGAGCTCTAGCTAAAGATTACTTAAGCTACTATATACCTATATAATTAAACGCCGAACTATAGTAATTAGTAGAAAATACCCTATAAAGTCTTCTTCACGCGGGTATTACTAGCGAATAAGATAGTTATATTAATTAAGAAGCCTAACCTAGCATACCTTAAAGTATATAGGTGTAAGGCCTTCGCGATAACTAATAATACCTATAAAGACAAATTAAGACTATAGCGGCTTAATCTAAAAGGCTAGATCAGATACCTAGTTAGATATTAATTATCTAATATCTATTAGATATAGACTCTACCACTCGCTAAAGTTATTAGTATAAGAGACGTAATCTTCGATAAAAATATAATTTTTAATAGAATAGTTAAAGACCTACTAGATAGCCTTATATATAGTACTCTATTAGAGATTATAGTATACGTTAGAACTATTAAGCTCTCTCTACTAATT
Organism: Bipolaris sorokiniana ND90Pr; assembly: GCF_000338995.1. NCBI lineage: Eukaryota > Fungi > Ascomycota > Dothideomycetes > Pleosporales > Pleosporaceae > Bipolaris > Bipolaris sorokiniana. The sequence goes on from NW_006911960.1 coordinate 2,072, forward strand.
TTAGACACTAGAACGGAGTTATTTTATAAAGATAATAAGAGTATTAATACTATAAAGAAAGAAGAGAAGTTACTAGAGTACTATAATGTTAGAGATCTAAGCTACTTAGCTAATCTCTGATAAGATCGATCTATCAATCGACTAGATCGCTATACCCTAGCAATCTATACTATCATACTACTAGTGTATCATAAGTGTATTAGTAGCGTAAGAGATAAATAAAGATTACGTGTATACAACGTAATCTATCGCTACTAGCTAGTATAAATACTAGTGATAGGAATACTAGATAGAAAGCAGAGTAGATTACAAGAACAGATCAGACTACTAGATCAGTTCAATCCAATTCTTATCTCTCTCCCCTAGCATTTCTCTCTTTTCATCCTAGAACGTATCGATTCGCTACCTCTGAGTCTATCGCTAGACAAGTAGACGACTCTACCTCTGAGCTAGCTATAGAACAAGCAGCACCCTCCTTATTCCAACATATAATAGTTAAAAGATCTAAGATCACTACCTAACTCCTCTATTAATACCTTTACTAGTAGTACTACTCGCCTAACTTATAAGTAGTAACGTTTAATTCACTTCTAAGATCTAATTATCTAAGATAATACTATAGGCTGCGTTATTTATAGCTAGGATAAAAGCAGGAACTATAGGCACCTATAATAGAGCTCTAATTAATAAGGCATAACTTTACTAAATACTAGCTAAAGAGATTATAATCTATTAATTATAATTACTTAATCTACTAACGGCTAGAACTAATCTAGATTAGCACTCTATAGGGGAGCTATTTAAAGAAGTATAACGTGTATATCTTAAGAGCTATAGAGTTACTAAGTCGTAGAAAGAAGTACTCTATAAAGTAGCTTAATCTAAGAGATACTAGATTCTAGACTATATATAGGTGTACGTCTATAAATTTAATAAAGTAAAGCAGTTTATTAAGTATAAAGCTTAACTAGTTATATAGGGTAATTAGTAACGTAATATTACCTCTTAAGACACCTACGCCGCTACTCTAGCTAGCCGATTCTTTTAGCTACTTATAGTAATCGCTGCTAAATACGATCTAAAACTAAAATAGTATAATATTACTAACGCCTTCGTCTATATATTACTAGATCGCGAGGTTTATATATAGATACTAAAGGGCTATTCTAAACTAGATACTATTCTACAGATTAAGAAAGCTCTATATAGGCTAAGAATATCTCTACTTCTTTAGTAGAGAGGTTTTACTATAGCGCTTACTTAACTTAGGTTCTAGATTATACTCTATAAGCCCTACTATATAGTTAAAGATAAGATTATTATCTTCTACTACGTAGATAATATTATTCTAGCTTATTATAAAGATTAATCTAAAAAGACTTAAGAAGTAATAGATTAGCTTAAGTAGTAATACTTAATTATAGGTAGAGACGACCTATAGTAGTTTCTTAGGATTAAAGTAATTAGGGATTAATTTAAATAACTAATCAATCTAAGGCTAAAAACACCAACTTCGAGTTTTTCAGAATAGGTGCAATTTTAGCGAAATATATACAAATCCATCCCAAAAAATCAATTGCACCTAGTGCCAAGTCGTGCAGCCCACGCGCTATAGAGCTAGAAGCTGGTAAAGTAGCTAATCTGAACACGTCTCACTCACGAAAACAAA
>NW_006911961.1:0-3679 GCF_000338995.1 Bipolaris sorokiniana ND90Pr
CTACGCGGCTTTTCCGAAGTTAATCCGACTCGCGTGAGTACAGAAATTCCAAACCCAAAGGCTTCGGTCGACAGGAGATCAATGGGATCCTGTCTATGTGAATGTTAGATGTAACGGTGTAAGGTTCCGGATCAACTCCGGAAACACTTGGTTTTGGATGTAGTCTGAACAGACAGCTGCGATATTGTTTGAATGCCGTCACCGGCGGTGGTGAGATTTTTGATATAATGTAACGGCGCAGGCAAGACTACTCGGATCAGTATCGGCGGTAGTGTCACTCAGAGGCATATGGGAGTGCGTGGGACATCAAACGAGCCTTAATTCGAATAGACACCTATAGGCCTTGTACGAAAGGATATCAAAAATCTATCGAGCTACGGTATGGAGAAGGTGGGGTTTTATATCAGCAGATCTGCCCTCGGCTAGTGCGTGCCCATGTTCGGATCCCTTTCGGATGTTAGTTCAGTGTGTACTCGAACCGTTACAATTATTACCTTTCTCTTAAGAATTTAGTTCTCGTTTTCTTAGACGTTTCTAGTAGTACTTACGTACTAGTAACTTATAGTTTATTAGGTTTCTTTTAGGTTCCTAAGTATTATAGCTTTTAGGCTATTCTTACTACTTAACTAAGTACTTCTACTAACTACTAATTTTCCGTAGGTTCTTAATTTCCTTAACTTTATACTCGTTATCTTTAAGCTCTATATCTATTACTAGCTTAGTATCTAAAGATACTAGTTCTAGAAGTTTCTTATAAAAGATAGAGTAAATTTGTATACCTTATAGGAGTTTTAACTTATAGTTTACTTTTTCTATTTCCTCTAGAATCTTAAATAGTTCTATTTAGAGGTTGTCTAATTTTCTGTATAGTCGTTTAGTTTTTAGGTTTTATCTTAATAAGAAAACTTTGTCCCCCTTCTTAAAGGTTAGTCTCTTAATTCTTTATTTATTTGCTGCTTTAGATATTATAAGATTCTATTAAGCTATATTCTTACTTAATTCTTTATATAATTCTCGTATAAGCTTTGCTTTATTATCTGTTATGGGCGGAGAGGCCTAGCGAACGAGTATGCTTCTACCTATCGTACAGAAGCTAAAAGATAAGAAAAAGAGAAGATAACTAAGTACAGACTTCTCTTATACCTGCTCGCTTCTGATCACGTGTCCGTACAGAAGGTATATCACGTGGTCGAAGATCACGTGATCCTCTTCAGTAGAGATCACGGGCGCAGCCCTTTACATTATCTACTCTTACCACGATACTTTTAATATCTCTTAGATTTTAATAAGTAGTTAGCTTATATCTGTAGTTCGCGTAGTACGGCGAATACTTTGTTATTACTAATTTCGTACTATTATAGGCTAATTGCGCTGTTAGTAGTAACTCTACTTAGTTATTTTATAACTTATTTACGTATATCTATAGGTACTGTTCTAATATCTAGTTTGTACGTTCTATCTAGCTGTCTGTTTCTGGGTAAAAGCTTGTCGAAAGCTTCTTCTTAATACCTAACTTTGCTAGAAATATACTCTAGTATTTAGACGTAAATAGTTTATTATAATTAGTAATAAACTCTTTAGGTATCTTATACTCTAATACTAGTGCTTTAGTAACTTCGTACGCGCATTTATCTGCTGTAATAGTCTCTTCTATAGACATAAACTTTGCTACTTTAGTTAACTAGTCTATAATTACTAGTATTATATCGTAAAATTGAGCTAATTCTAGTTCTAATGATTTTAGGAGCTTTACTATAAAGTCTATTATTACGCTTATTTATAGTCTAGATAGTGGCTGTAAGGGTTGTAATAGGCTATAGAGCTTATATCTCTTAGGCTTATTCTAGTAATATACTAAATAGTTACCTAGTATTTCTTACACCTTCGCTCGTAAGCGTGGTATTATAAACACCTTAGCTAGTCGTCTAACTATTTTGTTTACCTCTATGTGTCTATATTCTAGGGACTCGTGTAGAGTCTTAATAAGTTTAGTTCTTATATATAGGAGTATGTACGTACTTATATATTCTCTTAGAGCCTTAAGCTCTCTCTTATTATTTATTACTTCTAGCGGGTAGGGGTCTGTTTTTGACGCCTATAGCGTTGCCTTTTTCTGCTATTATTTCTATAGTGTTTCTACCTACTTAGCTACTTTAGCTATCTTAGCTAGTTCTGGCTAGTTATACTTTAGACTGCTATTAGGTATTATCTTAAGTAAGGCGTTATGTAGTTCTTTATAACCCTCTTTACGTAAATTAGACCTTCTACTTAAAGCGTCTATTACTCTATTAAGCGTTCCTACGCGGTACGTAATCTTGAAGTTAAACTAGGCTAGCATCTTTACCTATCGTACTTATTATTAGTTAAGTTTTTTCGTTGTTATAAAACTCATTAAGTTCTAGTAATTAGTAAAAACCTCGATCTGTTTGGGGAGTTCTAATAGGTACACTTCTTATTATTTAAAGGCATTAACTACTCTAAGTAGTTTCTTATTGTGAATATCGTAGTTAAGTTCTGCTCTAGAGAACTTCTGTAAATAGTAGAATACTAGTTTCTATTTTCTATCTAGATACTACTATAATAATACAGCTCTAAGTGTATAGTCTAAGGCGTTAGTCTTAACTCTCGTTGGTTGTTGAGGGCTATACATCTCAAGTATAGGTGCCTTTAGAAATATCTACTTAATTTAATTAAAATCCTCTTAATATTTCTATTCCTATTTAAAACCTATTTTCTTTTTTGTTACTTCTGTAAGGGGTGCTGTGATCTTTAAGTAATCTCTAATAAACTTTTAATAGTAATTCGCAAATTCTAAAAAGGATTAAATATTCTTAACTATTTTAGGTATTAGCTATTCCTGTATAGTCTATATCTTCTTTAGGTTTATTTTTACTTCTTTAGTTAATATAATAAATCTAAGGAATTCTGTTTTCTATATATAGAATTCACACTTTTCTAGTTAAAGGTATAGCTTATATTTCTTAAGCTTTTATAAAACCTTCTTAATATACTTAATATATTCTTCGCGTATACTACTTGTAACGGGCTGAACGCCCTTTGGATAGCTCCTCGATGGAATCTCGGCCTACTCGCAGAACCCGGGTGCTGTCTCGAGCACCCGGATTCTCTGCGCACCGCCCGAACGACGTTCAGACGACAGCCGCAGGACCCAGAAGCTGCCTCGTGCACCTAGACTTCACCGGTCCGATTGTTACTCGGGTAACCAGCTTGTATATAGACAGCTACGTAGCTTGGGAGCTTAGCTCCTCATCGAATACAACCTCTTGTATACCTCGCGATTGCTCCCTAGAGCGCAGCCCCTTACATTTTGTATTCGATCCCAATTAGACACAAGCCTTAGGCGGACTGTCTTCTGACTAAGCTTCAGAACGTGCTATTAGCATAAGCTAGTAACACGGAGTTGGTGCTGCAATAGGTACGAAAGGCCTTAGCGCAGCGAGTAGGTGGACCGTCGCAAGATAGTACACCTAGAGCAGAGCTTCGCAGGAAGCTTAGCCGTGAGAGACAGTAGGCGAAAGAGTCGCCCAGGACCTGTCAGAAGCCCTACCGTGTCTTGGAAAGCCGAGCCGTAGGCGCAACGTCGCGTAATAAACTACCTGAAGGCCACTCGGGCCTAGCGTACAGTTAGCTAGAAGCGGACGTTGTAGTGAGAAAGTCC
>NW_006911962.1:0-3427 GCF_000338995.1 Bipolaris sorokiniana ND90Pr
CCTTGGATAGGAGGGATTCTTTCTACTCTCTTTTCCTTGGTATAGTCCATAGCTTTAAAGATGGATTGTGGGTCTTCTTTTTCCAGGAAGTTATTCCAATGCTCTCTTTTAGCTTTTCTAATTGCTGCTTGGTAGGTGTTTCGCGCTAGGAGAAAGTCTCTTTTAAAGAGATAGGCTTCCTCTATAGGTGTAGCTTGTAGCTGTTGTACGAATATCCTTTGGCAGTGAGATACGTTTCTTCGTAGCTTAGTTAACTCCTGGCTCCACCAGGGCTTTGCTTTTGGCCCTAGCTTTAGTTGTGGAATAGCTTTATCTGCGGCTTGTTGGACTACTAGAGTAATCGCTGTGCCAATTGCTTCTAGCTGCAGCTTAAGCTCGTTGTCTTGGCCTAGGAGTAGATTTCTTGAATCTGCTTTCCTTGGTTGGTTAATCTGATCCAGGGATTGTAGCACTACGTTACTCTGGATAGCTTTGCTCAACTCCTCTCTAAACAGGTCCCAGTCTGCCCTTTTTGTATTGTATCTTGTTTGGCTAGTAGGGTTATTAACTAGGTCCTTTGTTATCTGGATTGAGAAGAGTATTCCGTGGTGATCAGATCCAGGTTCCGTTGTAATTTGCCAGTCTTGTACTTTGTCTTCTAGATCCAGAGTAGCGATAGATAGATCTAGTGTTGTTTCTCGAAACATATTAGGTCTAAAGAAAGTAGTAGCTCCTAGCGTGTTAAGAAGGCTAAGGTTCTGGTCTTCTATCCAATCTGCTAATAGCTGGCCGTCTTGGCTAGTTTTACAGCCTGGGTCCCACCAAGGGTGGTGCTCATTAGCGTCTATAAGTAGTAGGGTAGAGGTTGGTAGCTGGGTATCTTTAAGTAGTCTTTGAAAGGTTTTTATATTTCCTGCGTTTTTTTGGTTATACACGTTGTAGATGTTGAACTTCGAGCGTCCTTCTTGGATCGTGATAGCAATAGCGTCGGGGTCGGCTATCTCCTCTAGCTGGCTAACCTCTGCTGTTACAGATCTAGATATATAAAATAGAGCTCTTGGGCGGAGGTTTGGGTCTGCTTTTGGAAAGACTTGGTAGAAGCTTTGGTGGGCTATTGACCTTGAGGCTTCGTAGTTACTGCTATTGGAAGGGGCAATCCACGGCTCTTGGATTGCGATAATATCAACTTTAAGCTCGATTGCTAGTTGTAGCGTTGATTCTGTAGTACGTGGGTTTTTGTTTAGGTTTACTTGTAGTACTTTAAGGTTTTCTATCATTATGATTTGATAGATAGAAATACCTCGCAGTCTTTGCTATTTGCAAAATGGGTTTGTTTACAGTTTTTGCATTTTGGGAGTGTGTGATTACAGGCCTTCCCTCTTGTTTTGCAAATACTGCAGTTATGCTGAGTAGTTAGGTGGTTTTCAGCACAGAACTGGCAGCTAGCTAGGTTCCTACACCTGCTAAAGTTGTGTCCAAATCCTTGGCACTTGCTGCACTGCGCAGTTAGTGGGATTTGGCGGTATTTCTCAACCCGAAGGGATTGGCCAAGAATTGTTATTCTGCTGCCAATCTTCTTCGCTTCTTCTTCGGATTTGAAAGCAATAACAATAGAGCTTGTTTGCTTATCTTTCCAGCTTCTAGATAGCCAGTATGGGTTGCCAACGATAGTTTGGTTCTTGTTGTACGTTGGGATTTCGGTGTGTAGTAGCTGAAGGTTTTCAGCCCCGTCGAATGTTGTTGGCACCCCGTGTACCACAAGTTTAGTCCAGGACTCTAGCGGCTGGGCTTTCTTAATTGGGAGCTGGTTTTGCCAAGTATTAACTTGCTTTAGTAGAAATTCTCCTGAGTATCCTTCGGTGGTTGTAAGAATAAGATTATTTCTTTTGCTTATTGCCACCTGTTGGATAACTGGGCCAGCAATGCCGGCCTTCTGGAAGGCTTGGTTGATCTTGTTTCTTACTAGTAGAGGGCTAGTTGTTTGGCCCTCTTCTAGTGTAACTAGCGTCTGGTAGTAAGATACTGGTTTTTTAGCTTGTTGTGCTGGCTTCTTCCTTGGCTGTACTATCGCCCAGGCTTGGTTTGCGTTGTTTGCTGCAATTGTGGCGTAGGAGGTTTGGGCTGGTTTTTGTGCTTGTTGTGTGGCTATTGGCTGTGCCTTGTTTGAAGCTGCAATCGTGGCTTGTTTAAGCGTCTTTGTTGCTTGCTGAGAGGCGTTTGCGAGCGTCGCTGAGTGGTAAGCTAGCTTAGCAGATAGCTTTTCTGTAATTTGGTTAGCTACTCTACCCGTTTCAGTATAGTCTCTGAAGACGTCTAGTAGCTCTAGTAGCTTATTTTGAGCTACATGGGACTCTTCCATTGTGGAGGCTTGAAGAATAAGGTCCCTCGCCCGATAGATTGCCTGCTCAGAGGTCTTGGCAATTGGTTTTAAACTAGAGGTGTTTTGGTATGGGTTTCTGCCTCTATAGGTAGTCTCTGGCGAGAAGTTGGCATATCGTTTGTTTGGTGGTAGTATTGGTATTTCAAATACGCTTGGTGTTGGTTGGTTTTGGGTGGGGGTAGCTGGAGTGGACTCTATCTCCATTTCTCTATCGATTTGAGCCTCTGGCCCTAAGCTCTCCTGCCTATTTTCTTGGGTATTTACTATAATAGTATCACTATCTGGCGGCATTTTATTACTAAGCTTTTCTCTTAGTAAGCAACTAGGTGGTCTGTGTGTTTTTGTTTTCGTGAGTGAGACGTGTTCAAATTAGCTACTTTACCAGCTTCTAGCTCTATAGCGCATGGGCTGCACGGCTTGGCACTAGTTGCACTCGATTTCTTAGGAAGGATTTGTATATATTTAGCTAAAATTACACCTAGTCTGAAAAACTCGAAGTTGCTTGGTGTGTGTTGAGATGATGGTCTAACTATATTTGGCAGTGCCATTATCCTAGAGAACTGCTTTCCAGGTCAGACGCTTTCGGTGAGAATTTGTGATCTTCGAGTAGTCATAGTGATAGTATTCCCAGAGCTAACGACCAAAGTAGGCTGTTAGAAAGAAGAGCACGCACTACGGAGATTGCCCAAAACTATTCCACATGCAAACTGTCAGCACGATGCAAGTGACCATAAGCCATTACAAACAGTAAACAGACCGTACAGGATGCAGAGCTTGCCTGCATCCCAAACGCGTACATATCTGTTGTTTTAGGAAGATATATGCTAGTCCATCCCTTGGCAGGGTCATGTCTTTACCTTCGTTTTACGTCATGGCAAAGGAGCTGGCTGAGCTGACACGGTGATGCTATCTACGACGCCTCGATTTCGTCTATTGCCGGTGATCAAATCCTAGCTAAGCATCACATGAACTCAAATGAGCGTGTAAATGATCTCCGATAGTTGCTTGGCATGTTCAGAACATTCCATGCCCAAGTATTCATGAGAAGTGTGTAGTCATTGTTAGTTT
>NW_006911963.1:0-3399 GCF_000338995.1 Bipolaris sorokiniana ND90Pr
TAGATAGAGCAGATAGGCCGTGACTAGCTGGCCTATTGCCTCAGGCAGAAACCGCGCGACTATCTTAGGCTTATCCCACTGCGATTGCGTCTTGTGATAGCGAGTAATTACTACGACTTGGCCGTCCATAACGTAGAGATTACGGTCTTGTAGCACGCCGTTGCGCCAGCGTACGAAGAGCAGCTCTGGCCCACGAGCTGGCTGCCCGCCTGTGATATGGACAGCTAAACAAAGTAGCTCAAGAAAACGATCCGTCTGTTTGAGATAGCGTTGGACAGCTCGGGGTCTCCACTCCATGCTCTGATCTGGTAGATAGCTACTGCTTGTTGGCAGCTGCTCTGGCTGCTCTGGCTGCTCTGGCTGCTCTGGCTGCTCTGGCTGCTTTAGCTGCTCTCGCTGCTCTCGCTGCAGTCCCACGCGCTGTTGATAGAGCTTCTGCGCCCTAGCTACTCTAGCTAATTGATCTAGCACCCACGCTTGGCCTTGCTGTAGCTGCGATAGTAATAAATAGCACACGCTACGCTGCCGGATAGAAACATCGTCTTGTATCTTAGCTAGCCTAGTTGTCGGCCGATCCTCGTGCTCGCTTATCCACAGCAGCTCTTCCTATAGTACCCGTTCTGCCTTAGTGACGACGCCCTGCGCAAGCTTGCGGAACTGCTGTAGTACGATAGGCCGGCCTTTGATATAGAACGTCTGTCGATCTATAGACTACCATATGCTGCTAGCGATGGTGCCAGGCGTACGCAGGGCGATAAACTTAGCGTATGCTAGTAAGCTTAGCATAGTACTTATTGGGCTATACGAGCTATCTACTAGATAGCGAGCACGCTGCTTAAGAAAGCTACTCGTCTCAGCAGCACCTTGCTTAGCCCGCTTATCTGCTAGTAGAAAGAACTTTATCGCTAATATGCGTACGCAGTAGACGAGAGAGCTAAGTATAGACGAGAACTTAGCAGCTGTACGTAGACGGCTGGTCTCTGGATGGATACTAAGAGTAGTAAGAAAATGGACTATCGCGCTGGCAAAGGGCTGCCCGTAGAGCTCCTGGCAGATAAGAGCGTGGGATAGGCGTAGTATGTACGTACGCTGCTTGGCTATTGTAGTACTGCTGCTGTCGTACTGGGAGAGGTACTTCTAGAGCCGCTCTGCTGCTAGCTTCTGCTTACTATGCTATGGGAAGAGACGAGCGATGCTGGCGAGCTCGGGCACTGCTGGTGCTGCTGGCACTGCTGGTGCTGCTGGCACTGCTGGTGCTGCTGGCGTCTGCTTAACAGCTACTACACGGAGATAGTAGCAGAGTAGCCGTGCCTAGAGTTGAGCCGCGCGCAGCTGGCTGGCCTTGTTTTGCATACGGCTGAACGGCTGGACGTTAGGCTCTTGAAGCTTTGCACTGCGCAGCTAACGTAGCGTATCTTGAGGTAGCGTGCTAAGCCCCTGTACGGCTTCCTCTACTAGCTCTTCTACAAGCTGTACAACGCGCTGTAGCTGCGGCTCCTCTGCTATTGGGAGGCGTATAGCGTACGATAGTATCTGCTAGTCTGAGTAGGCCTGTAGGTGCTCGTCCCACTGCGTCCGCTTGAACCAGCCCGTACGGTCTTTAGCATCAGCTTCTTCTGCTATACGCTCTATAGCCTCGCGATCCTTGCGCTCAATAGTGTCGCACTCGCACGATAGATAGGCTAGCCGCTGCTGATAGCTCACTTCTTGGTTTTGCTCTGCCGTCTCTTGCCTACGGTGCTGCTGCTGCTGCTCCTGCTTAATAATAAAGTAGCGGATATATCGCTTCTCTCGGAAGAACGTCTGCACCTTAATAGGTCTCCATAGCTGAGCAGCTTGCTCAGCGTACGAGCTAGCTAAGTTAGTAGACCAGCGAGTAAGCTTAACTCTATGCTGTTGGTTGATATGCTTCTTCATCCGACTCCAGCTAGTACTAATAAAGCTACAGCTAGCTTGGTAGCAGCATTGAAACGCGTCTTGAGGTAGACCTAGCTCTTCTAATGGCGCGCTGTACGGCGCTGGTGTATATACGTTAGTAGGTAGCTGTAGCGTATAGCTACTATAGCGTCTCTGTAGCTCTCTTCTCTCTTGAATAGGTAGCTTATGATAGCGTTTAAGATGCTCGTTAAGACTATAGATAGCGTACTGGTGCTCGTTGCAGATAAGAACACGATAGGTAGATAGATAGGTAAACATAGTAGAGTAAGCTACTTTCGTACGAATAGTATAGTTAACTGGCTAGTTATTTAGATTTCTATATAGTATAGTAGGTTAATAAATAACTAAATAATAACAAAGTATAAGCTGGTTGCCTTGGTAGCAATCGGACCGTATAAGGAAGTAAGATTAGGGTTAGGGTTAGGGTAATCTAGCGCCGCGCGACTTTGGCCCCGATTGCTTTGTGCGACTTTGGCCCCGAGGTTTTTACGCTAGCCAATCAGCATGCGCGACTTTGCACCCCGAACACATTGTCGCGCGATACTTAGGGGTTAGGGATCACGTAATCTTCGACCACGTGATATACCTTCTGTATGGACACGTGATCAGAAGCGAGTAGATATAAGAGAAGTCTGTACTTAGTTATCTTCTCTTTTTCTCATCTTTTAGCTTCTATACGATAGGTAGAAGTATACTCATTCGCTAGGCCTCTCCACCTATAACATAAGCTAAAAGATCACTTTAACCTCTCTTACTCTTTTCTCTCGTACGAAGCGAGAGAGAATTGAGAATATAAAACGAGTAAGATATAACGATGGAGCTATATAAGCTTATGCCAAACCTAGAACCTAGTAACAACCTACTAAGGCCTTCAACGTACGAGGAGCTTACAGAAAGCTAGAGCTAACTAAATGCAACGAATAATCTACTCTAATAAAACCTAGACTAGATAGCTATAAGACTTAAGGACGCTAAAGGCGTATGAGAAGAACTCTAAGAGATAAAAGCCCTTTTTCTCCGTACGGTATAGGGGCAAGCTACCCCTAACGCATAGACTCCCAATCTCACGCTAAGTGTTACACGGGGTAAGGGTCTATACTTCTCTATCCTGGTCCGCACTAAGGCAGGTGAGTATTACGTTAGTGTTCCGTGAGGCTTGTCTGGCGATGCAGTGGAGTTGGCGTGCTTAAGGAGGGTTTGACAAGACTAATCTATTTGATAGACTAACTTGTGACAATCTTGTTAAGTAAAGATACTAGTAAGAAAGTACAATTTGAGTTGACCACAACGAGAGTAATAATGAAATCCATCCATCCTTATATCCTCATTGCTTCCAGTCCTGCCATCCCGTTCATCCCATTTTCTTGCTCCTTGGCGGGATGTCTGTGATGGCATGCCATCCCTAATCCCATTGCCATCCCATGCTTGGCGGGATGTCTTGTCTTGGCGGGATGGCACATC
>NW_006911964.1:0-3324 GCF_000338995.1 Bipolaris sorokiniana ND90Pr
GCGCGTGGCGTGCACGCTTTAAAGGTGATTGTAATCGATTTCTCGCGAGGGGTTTATATATATTTGACTAAAATTACACCTATTCTAGAAAACTCGAAGTTGTCTGCAGTTGTGTATGTTGTTAAGTGAGCCCTTTACAATAAGAGACTCTAAAACTTAGCGTTATACTCTTATTAGTGTTATGGGCGGAGAGGCCTAGCGAACGAGTATGCTTCTACCTATCGTACAGAAGCTAAAAGATAAGAAAAAGAGAAGATAACTAAGTACAGACTTCTCTTATACCTGCTCGCTTCTGATCACGTGTCCGTACAGAAGGTATATCACGTGGTCGAAGATCACGTGATCCTCTTTAGTAGAGATCACGGGCGCAGCCCTTTACAATACTCCCCTCCTCCACTCGTACGGACATGTTTGCGTTTGTTTGTTTTCCTAGGAGCACGCGGCTGCCTAACTTGCGGTGGAGCAGCGGCGTTTGTTTGCTCTAGTGAAGGAGGATTTCCACGAGAGCAAACGCTCCCTCCGTACGATATGTAGAGCTGCCGTCTCTCTCCTTCAGCTTTTTCTTCCTTTGTGTTAAATCAATTTGACTCCACTACTACACAGATTTCTTCTTTTCTTTCTGACCACACTCGTACGATGCCGCCGAAAGCGCAACCACCCCCTCGCGGTGTTTGGGCCAACGTAAACACTAATAGTTTGCAGTTTTGCACTGACGGTGGCTCTAATGATACTATTAACAACGTGGCTAACCAAATCTTCGACGCTGCCCACTAGGCTCTGACTCGTACGACGCTAGGCGCTGTACTGCCAACTTTTAATATGCTAGGCGCTGTCAACCTGAACGAGTATCGTGTCTGGTTTATCTTCGATCAGCGCGTCGTAGATGAGCTGCGCCGTGTTTATGCGGTTGCCCCTGTACGTAATACTTTTCTAACTTCTTGTATGGCTGGTGTTAACTTGCGTAGGAGGACATTCGCCGTGTTTTTGACTACTTCTGTCGCCCTCGCGGCAATAGTCCGTACGATGCTGTCTTCGGTCCGGGCCCTCGCGACTACTCGCCTGTGATCGCACGTACGACTATTACTGCTCGGCAGATTCTCACTGGCCGTCCGTCCTACCTCAAGGCCTTTGTTGTGTATAGCCGCGGCGCTCTTAACGCGGCTTTTTGTACGAACAATTGCGCCGCTGTTCTGCGAGGCGAGAAGGAGTTTACCGCATTCGCTGGCTGCGTGTCCATCGCCGGTGAGTGGGGTGGAGCCTGCTCTAACTGCGTCTGGCAAGACTATGGAGCTCGTTGCAGTGTCACTTAGTAGGCAGTCTCTCGTATGGGAGGTGGGCGTAAGAGGCTCCCTGACGGTCCTAGCAGTGGCAACCAGCGTGGTTGTCCGGCTGCGGGTGGTGCTGAGAACCCCCTGCTCGTGGAGTAGGTGGGCCTGCCTTCGCCAGTTTCTTCTGAGTCGTCCGTTAGGTTGTCGTCTAGGTTGGGTGTGGGACAACTATGACTGTAGGGCCGTAGTGTTAGCGAGATAGGCGGCGGGCTCCTATGTGGGCTCGTCGTAGCCCACCTAATGAACAAGGTATTCTATTTGCCTGCGCCTTATTCTCTCGTCCGTGATGTCTCGTACTGTCCACTCTAAGTGTTTCTTATTATTTTCGTTATCTTGTACGACTGTAGCAGTTGGGTTGGTGTCGTCCGTCTGCTGCGATGGGAATGGGTCGTTAGCCGCCGGACGGAGCTTGTCTACATGGTAAGTCTTTGTTTCCCATAGCACGGCTAATTCCACCTAGTAAGGGTCTCGTACGCGAGCAACCTGGAACTTGGCGCTTTTCTAATTAAGTTTCTTACTACTTCTAGCCGTACGTACATCGCGTAAGTCTAGCCATACCTAGTCTCCTACGCGGTAGGTGGGCGCTGGTCTGCGGGACTTGTTAGCTTGTCGTTCTTGTTCTTGTTGGGCGTAGGTTATGGCAGATATAGCCCAGTTAGCAGTATTACTAATCGTCTGGATAATCTCCTTTGCAGCTTCTCCTACTTCGTCGGCTTGCGTGACCGTTTGGGGCTGAGAGAAAGGAGTGTTATGGTAACTATGGTGCAGGAAGAAAGGTGAAACTCCTATTGTCGTGTTCGTACGGGAGTTGAGTATAAGTTCTAAAAGGGGGCAGAGTTGTGCCTAGTTGTCTTGATTGTAGTTGCAGAAGATCCGTACGACTGCTTCTATATCGCTATTAGCGCGCTCTGTTGTTCCGTCCGTCTGTGGGTGATAGGCTGTTAAGAGATTTCTCTGGATACTAAGTAGCTGGCAGACCTGTTTCCAAAGAGAGCTGGCGAATTGGGGGCCGCGGTCGGACGTGATAGACTGTGGAAGGCTGTGATGCTGGTAGACTTCCCGTACGAAGGCCTAAGCGACGTCTGTTGTCTCGATCTTGTCTATAGGGATTAGCACGATGCCTTTGCCTAGTCTGTCCTTCACTACTATAAGATTGGTTTTCCCTTGAGAGCTAGGTAAACCCGTGATAAAGTCGACTGTTAGATGTTGCCACGTACGACTAGGAACGGGTAATGGTTTCAAGTACCTATGTTTCCCGTCCCTCTAGGGGGTGCTTTTCCGGCATAGCTCGCAATTCCGTACGTAACGGCGTACATTAGTGCTTATGTTTGGCCAATACCATTCTCTTGCGATAATTCTGTATGTTTCCTCTCGTCCAGGGTGTCCTGTTAGCAGAGACAGGTGCGCAGTTTGGATTACTCCTGTCCGAAGTGGTTCACGTTCAGGTACCCATACTCTATTACGCCAGCACAACTTATCTTTAGCGTTAATCGTATAGTCGCCTAAAGAGATAGCAATCTTACGAGAGCTTGGGAGAGATCGTTTTCCTTCCCGTACAGCCGCTCTTATTTCTTGGTATAGAGAATCTTCTTGCACGGCGCTATCCCAATAGGCTCGTACGAGCGTAGGAAAATGTGGTGGTCGCGGCAGTGTAGTCGACACTAGGGGAGAGACGTCTTCTTGAGTGTCGGTAGTGTCTCGTACAGGCATAACCGCAATACTTTCCTGGGTCTGGGCTGGCACTAGCATGATGAATTCTCTTGATGCTGAATGCTCGTCTAGGTCGTCCTTCTGCATATCTTGGTCTCGCCTAGATAAGGCGTCCGCCCGTACGTTCTCCTTGCCAGGGCGGTAGCGGAGTTTCATATTTGGGAAGCGGGCTAGTTCCAAGTTCCATCGTACGTGGCGTTCGGAGAGCTTTTGCTTGTGGGTGAAGTATTCTAGGTTCTTATGGTCCGTAACTACTTCGAATTCTCGTACGCCTCGTAATTCAGCG
>NW_006911965.1:0-3245 GCF_000338995.1 Bipolaris sorokiniana ND90Pr
GAGCAGCTAAGAAACTTAGAAAAAGGCCTACACCGCGATCCACTGGGTGCCTGGCCACCAGGATATTATAGGAAACGAGAAAGCAGACGCGCTAGCAAAGGAGGCGACAAAGCTAGATCCTAGCTCTAGTAGGACGAGTCTAGCTGTAATAGGCACACGAATAAAACAGCTAGGCGAGCGAGAGTGGCTCAGCTATCTAGAACAATATAGGAGGAAGGCTATTGCCCTCAACTCTACTACTTATGCTGCAAGGTATAAGTGGAAGACTAGGAAGCAGATTGCCACTCCTCCTCTTACTAGTAGAGAAGTCTCTAGCGCCTTCTTTCAACTTAAGCTAGGCCACTGTTACCTAAGAGACTTTCTCTTTACGCGAGACAAAGTAGACTCTAAAGTTTGCCCCTGCAACTATAGAGCTACTCAAGATCCTACCCATATCCTCCTTAGCTGTACGCTATATAAGGAGGCTAGGATAAAGATGCAGGAGGCGAGCAAGGACCCCCTATCGCTAGCCTTCCTGCTAAACACGAGCGTAGGCATACAGGCTACTATTGCCTTTATTGAAGAAACTAGGGCTGCAACACAGGCCTGGCACAAAGGAAACCTCGAGAACTAGGGCAACACCTATACTAGGTGGCCTCGCCCTACACCCACCCTACCTCTCTCTTTTACCCGCAAGACCCCCTTCTACCTCCCTCTAGACTAGGCTACGAGCCTCACCTCGATTTAGATAGCCCCCTCCCCCACCTACACCAAAGTGATAGCACTACGTAGATACTTGCGGGCCTAGCCTGCACGTCTTATATAGCCTACCGGCTGAGACAGGACGTAAAACCAAAATAATAATAATAATAACTAAGGCAGCAAAATTTATACCTATAGAAGAGACTATTATAGTAGACGAATGCGCATACGAAGTTACTAAAGCATTAGTATTAGAGCACAGAATACCTAAAGAGTTTATTACTAATCGTAATAAACTATTTACGTTTAAATACTAGAATATATTTCTAGTAAGAATAGGTGTTAAAAAGAAGCTTTCGACAAGCTTTCACCCCGAAATAGACAGCTAGATAGAACAAACGAACTAGATATTAGAATAGTACCTACGGATGTACGCTAACAAATTATAGAATAACTAGGTAGAGTTACTACTAACAGCGCAATTAGCCTACAACAGTACGAAATTAGTAATAATAAAGCATTTGCTGTACTACGCGAACTATAGATACGAGCTAATTACTTAGCGAGATCTGAAAGATATTAAAAGTATCGCGATAGGAGCAGATAATAAAGTAAGGCTTATACGAGAATTATACAAAGAATTAAGTAAAAATATAGCTTAATAGAACCTTATAATATCAAAAACAGTAAATAAACTAAGAATTAAGAGACCAACCTTTAAGAAGGGGGATAAAGTTTTCTTATCACGATAAAATCTAAAAACTAAACGACTATATAGAAAATTAGACAACCTCTAAATAGGACTATTTAAAATTCTAGAGAAAATAGGAAAAGTAAACTATAAGTTAAAACTTCTATAAAATATACAAATCCACCCTATCTTTTATAAGAAACTTCTAGAACTAGCACCTCTAGATACTAAGCTAGTAATGGACATAGAGCTTAAAGACGACGAGTACGAGGTCGAAGAAATTAAGAACCTACAGAAAATTAGTAGTTAGTAGAAGTACTTAGTTAAGTAGTAAGGATAGCTCAAAAACTATAACACTTAGGAATCTAAAGGAAACCTAATAAACTATAAGTCACTAGTACGTAAATACCACTAGAAGTACCTAGAGAAGCGAGGGGAAGCCCCTTAAAGAGAAAGAAATAATTAAAAGAAGAATTAAAGGAGTTAGCCTATAACTAGCCCAGATCAGCTAATAGTTTAAATAGTAGTAGTTCAACGACAGGAAGGCCCGTACTAGGGGCAGAGTTCCTCTTAGCCTACTCTTTCGCCCGGTTCTAAAGACTTAGGATAGCATAATCTCAATTAGCAAATTCCCGCTCCCGCGTCTCAACCTCTAGAAGCTCACGACGAAGACGGGCGGTCTCTATCGCGGTCTAAAGTTAGCGTTCCTTAGCACGAGCGATTTCGAGACGTTTTTACCACTTTTTAGCTTTAACCTTCTCTTACTCTTTCTTAGACACGAAAAGACTACACTTAATAGAAATAGAAATATAACTAGCACAGCGACTAGTTACTATATCTATAAAAGACTAAAGATTCTTCTCTTCACAACGTTTATAACGGAAAGTTATTTCGCGACCTTATTCTCTTATATAGTTAGCACGGGCCCAACGTTAAGAAGTTAAATTCTAAGTACAGACGCGGTAGTTCGACTAGATCTTTGGTATAGTTAGGAAGGCTACGAGGCAGAGACGGCTACAATAAGTGGACGGGCTCTAACCTTATATGCAGCCGGCGTCTCAACACGCAGCATAGGAAAACAATATTCTAGGGTATTAAAACGATAGCCCTAAGAGGGGAGGTAATATTACAAGTAATAAGAAGGATTCTCTTCTTAATAAATAACGAGATGGCTAAAGGCCTAAGGACGTCCACGTCAGAAGGTAATGATCATCGCGGGGCGAAGATCACGTGACTGGCTTCACGCCAAGACCAAGTATCCTACGCTAGTATATGAGAACACCCTCACACGTGACTAGATGTCTTTAGGGACTTCAGAAGATACAGGGATTATTTCGTGAAGACCGTGAAGCTAGGACTAGAAGTAATAAGGATATAAGGATAGATGGATTTTATTATTACTCTCGTTGTGGTTAACTGTAAGGGGCTGCGCTCTGGGGAGCAATCGCGAGGTATACAAGAGGTTGTATTCGATGAGGAGCTAAGCTCCCAAGCTACGTAGCTGTCTATATACAAGCTGGTTACCCGAGTAACAATCGGACCGGTGAAGTCTAGGTGCACGAGGCAGCTTCTGGGTCCTGCGGCTGTCGTCTGAACGTCGTTCGGGCGGTGCGCAGAGAATCCGGGTGCTCGAGACAGCACCCGGGTTCTGCGAGTAGGCCGAGATTCCATCGAGGAGCTATCCAAAGGGCGTTCAGCCCGTTACAATACCCCCTCCTTAGGGTGATACCGCATCGCCTCTCCGAAACCCTTCCGGGAGGCGGCCCTCGCTGTCTCGTTTGGTCTCTGTGAACGCTTCCCAACGATCTACTGCCTCAGCGTCCTCTAGTAGCTCCGCTGGTTCGAGCGTCGTTCGGTGGAACCCTTTCCACTT
>NW_006911966.1:0-3229 GCF_000338995.1 Bipolaris sorokiniana ND90Pr
GTATTGCTGAGATTATGACGACACTACTGTCTAGTGGCTGTGTTTGCGTGCCTTCTGAGGCCGATAGACACGGTAGTCTGTCCAGGTTATACGTGCTATGAATGTTAACTGGGCAGTGCTTACACCGTCTGTCGCAAGGCTCCTAGAACCAACCGAGGTACCTTTCTCTAAACGTTGTAATACTAGCTGGCGAACATGTTACTTTGGCAGATTGGCAGAGATGGGCTAGTTATGTCCAAGTGATAGATGCATACGGACCTACAGAATGCTGCATCTGCTGTACAGTATACACAGATGCTCAGTCATTCAAGTCAGGAACAATCGGAAAGCCAGTTAGTTCGGTATGCTGGGTGGTAGACCCTGACGACTACAATCAGCTTGTCCCGCTAGGCTTAGTTGGAGAGCTGCTAGTAGAGGGCCCGATCCTTGCGCGCGGCTATCTTAACGACGCTGAGAAGACGCAGTCAGCTTTTATCAATGATCCTGCCTGGCTGCTTGCAGGCGGCGGAGGCTACCATGGGCGACGCGGTAGGCTGTATAAGACGGGCGACCTTGTCCGCTACGACCGTGACGGCAACCTTGTCTACGTGGGCCGCAAAGACAACCAAGTCAAGGTGCGCGGGCAGCGGGTGGAGTTAGGCGAGGTGGAGCACCACCTGCGGGAGTTCATGGCGGAGACGCAGCAGCTGGCGGTAGAAGTGATCGCGCCAGGAGGGGAGAAAGAGAATGCAGCGCTGGCGGCCTTCCTGCAGCTGGACGACAAAAGTAAGGAAGATGACGGAGCGCAAGACGCACCAGCAGCGAGCAAGCCAGGCGAGCCCGAGATGCTAGTACGGGTAACGTTTCCACGAGAGGTGGAGGAGCAGATGCTCAAAAGGCTGCCTGGACACATGGTGCCAAGCATATACTTTGTCGTTGCAAAGCTGCCCATGACAGTGTCTGGCAAGAAGGACAGGAAGCGGCTGCGCGAGATCGGCGCCTCGTTCTCCGCCCAGCAGCTAGCAGAGCTGCGGACGGCGAGCGAGGGCGCCAAGCGAGCGCCAACTACAGAAGCAGAGCAAACGATGCAGAAGCTGTGGGCGGGGGTGCTGGGCGTCGCAGCAGACAGCATCGGGCTGGATGATAGCTTCTTCCGCCTGGGCGGCGACTCGATCGCGGCGATGAAGCTGGTGGGCGAGGCGCGCAGGCACGGCGTGCAGCTGTCCGTTGCAGACCTCTTCCGCCATCCCACGCTCGCCCAGATATCTCTAGCCGGTCTAGCCTCCCCCGAAAGCTCACCACAGCCAGTTCCACCGTTCTCCCTTCTCCCACTCACCATCAAGGATAGCATTCTCTGCCAAAGCGTCCTTTCCAAGAGCTCTATTCAACAGCAACACGTGACCGACATCTTGCCCACGACCCATGTGCAACGCCTCTTTGTCAATTGGGGTATCGAGTCGCCCCGTGAAGCTTTCAACTACTTCTTCCTCGATATCGGACCGCAGCTGGATGCACAGCTACTCCACGACAGCTGTGGTAAACTTGTCGACCACTTTCCAATCCTCCGCTCGCAGTTCGTCTCCTTTCGCGAGAAGCTTTGGCAGGTTATTCTGCTACGCCCTCAACTACATTTTACCACGTTTGAAGTCAACGGATCTTTGTCTGAGGCCACGCGCAAGATCTGTCTAGAAGACATTCACAAGACTGATCCGCTCGCGCTTCCGACTTCGTTCACGCTGTTGCGAGATAAGTCGGTCGGCCATCGCCTGATCGTTCGTCTTTCGCATGCTCAGTACGACGGTGTGTGCGCTCCCGTCATCCTCAACACCCTAGCCGCGCTATACGCGCAAGAGACTCCGCCCATCCCTCCAAGCTTCTCGACCTATTTAGCACACGCCCGTACTCAGCGCGAAGCGTCGGCGCGCTACTGGCGAGAACTTTTGAAAGGCTCGTGCATGACCAGGGCGACTGCACGTCTTCGTCCAAAGGCAGGTGGGCTGCCTGCCCTTGACAATATCAAGGTTGAAAGGGTAATTCGCACCCCTCGACTTCCCCACAACGTTACTATGGCCTCACTGCTCAGCTCGGCTTGGGCGCTGGTCCTCTCGAGCATCACAGGCGAAGAAGATGTCGTCTACGGACACACGGTTGCCGGCCGCAACTCCGACATCCCAGGCATCACTGAGATCGTTGGGCCTTGCTTGAACGTTGTACCAGTCAGGGTCCGCATACAGCTAGCGAAGACACCGGCAGATCTCATCCGCTACGTCCACGAACAGCATGCATCGCTTGGACAGGCGGACTCGGCGCAGCTAGACGAGATCGTCCGCGAATGCACGGACTGGCCTGCTGGATCGGAGTTTGACTCGGTAGTGCAGCATCAGAACATTGACGAGCACCCTGGCGTCTGCTTTGCGGGGGCGACGACGAAGGTTCAATGGTTCGACAACCCTTTCTGGATAGCGCGGCAGCTGTACTTCTTCTCGCTCCCACAAGCCGACCAGCTGAAGCTTACAGTCAGCGGCAATACGCACATCCTAACAGCGGAGGCGGCACACTCTATACTTGACATACTCGCTGCAACAATAGTAGAGCTGTCGCAGAACATGGACGAGCCGCTTACTTTGTCCAAATTTCCCTTTCCTTTTTGTCCTTGAACTCTTTAGCGATAGCGGGTTAAACGAGAAACGAAAGTAAGAAACGAAAACGAGAAAAGAAAATAAGAATAGGAAAGGACAAAAGATTGAAAAAAAAAGAAGAGATTACTAGCTACTTGCTCCTCTTAGTACTGTTCCCTATTTCGTTTGTTCACTAAGATTTCCAAGAAGAGAGAAGATAAAATATGTATTTTCTAGGGTTTTTTATAGTTAATAGATAACGTGCTTTACAAGCGAGTCGACCGTACAAGCGAGGCGCCCACCCCGCCAACTTTGATCACCTGTAGAGCTATATAACTCAACAACGTTATAATATAATAGGGAAAGAGAAAAATAATTCGAATATATACTATCTAAAGTATCTTTCTTACATGTACGCGAATTATGGCCAGTCTCTCTACACCTACTACACCGCGCCAGAGCCTGGCGGCTAACACCTGATCGCTCCCCTCCTTGACGCTCCTCATAAGCAATTTGCTCATCAGCCTCGCGTTGAGCAATTATATCCTCGCCGACTCCCTTTGTAAGAGCTCCACGCTTCTGTATCCGCTTCTTCTTACGTTTCCTACGCTCTGATACTGCTATATTAGCTC
>NW_006911967.1:0-3193 GCF_000338995.1 Bipolaris sorokiniana ND90Pr
AGCTTCTGTACGATAGGTAGAAGCATACTCGTTCGCTAGGCCTCTCCGCCCATAACACTACTCTCGTACTCGCTACTTACTAGCCTGTAATTAAGTAGCGTAAGCATAAACTAAAGTACTTAATTCTATAGTACCACAGCTTGCTCTTCGTTTAGCTTATCCCCCTCGCTGTTATAGTTACTATTATCTATGTTCCTATCTAAGTAAGTAGCTTCCTTCTTCTTCTTCTCTTTCTCTTCCGCTTCTTAGTCGTATCTAGTAATCTCCTTTATCTTCTCTAAGCATGCCTCCTACTTATAAATTAAGTAGTATGCTAGCTGTCTACTCTATACTTTATTACTTAAGTTAGACGGTGCTATAAGTAGCTCGTACGTCTGCTAGATATATATAATAATCTAGAGCTATACTATATAGTACTTCTTTATTATTAGCTCCGTCTGGCTCGCGTTAAACGGCTTTTTATTACTACTTATTCTATACTTACGCTGGTTAACGTATATTATAGCCGGTATGCCTACTATACTTAAGTAAGACACCTACTGCGCCTTCTAAATTACTATCTCTGCTGCCTAATATATATTACGCAATGCCCGCTCGCGGTAGCTAGGTAACTATATCTTATTTAGCAGCTATACTTAGTCTAGCCTCTTTAAGTGTTGTACCTACTCTACTTAGTTTAACTATATCTAGTATCCCTACTGGCTGCTGTCCTCTTCAATAATATTACTGGCGCTCTTACTCTCTACTACCTAGTTAATCTATGTTACTAACATAGTTAATGCGCACCTAAACTCTATCTTCTTATAATTACTATTGTTAGGTTTAGTAGATATAACGCTCTAGACCTTAAATAGTTAACCTAGTATGCTGGTGTTCTAGAACTTCTAGTAACGTGTTCCACGGGCGAGCGCCGCACACGGGCGAGCGCCGCACCCCACCAAACTTACACACCTCTCCCATCTTATCGTACAATGGCTCAGCGCAGCGCTACTCTATTAGCTTCGAATGAATTAGATATTCAGCTTACTATCTCCTCAATCAACTCTAAGCAGATTCTAAGTAATCGGAGTGCTGCTGCTATCTACAGCGTGTCTAAACGAACGATCCGCCGCCGACGCGCTGGTGTCCCTGCGCGACGCGATTGCCAGCCCAATTCAAAGAAGCTAACCCAGCTAGAAGAGGAGGTGATTGTTAGCTATATACTCGATCTAGATCAGCGTGGATTCGCGCCTACGTACGCAGCCGTGCGCGATATGGCTGATAAGCTGCTGGCTACGCGCAGTGGAGGACGCGTTGGAGTCAACTGGCCGTCTACCTTTGTTAAGCGTATAGATAGTCTTACGACGCGTTTTAACCGAGCGTACGATAGGCAGAGAGCTCTATGTGAAGATCCAGTCCTAATTAAGAGCTGGTTTGAGCTTATAGAGCAGACAAAAGCTAAGTACGGTATCTGTAACGAGGACGTCTACAACTTTAATAAAGCTGGCTTTATGATAGGCAAGATTACAACTTAGCTTGTTATTACAGCGTCAGAGAGAAGAATACGGCCAAAATCTATTCAGCTAGGTGGTCGTGAGTGGGTAA
Source organism: Bipolaris sorokiniana ND90Pr (assembly GCF_000338995.1). NCBI lineage: Eukaryota > Fungi > Ascomycota > Dothideomycetes > Pleosporales > Pleosporaceae > Bipolaris > Bipolaris sorokiniana. The sequence goes on from NW_006911967.1 coordinate 1,585, forward strand.
CATTTATCGCTGGGATTAACGCGGCTGGCTGGGCTATCCCACCGTTTCTTATCTTTACTGGTAAGCACCACCTATCTGCCTGGTACGAGGAGGCAGAGGTCCCGCGCGACTGGGTGATCGCAGTCAGCGACAATGGCTGGACGAATAATGAGCTAGGCGTTGCATGGATAAAGCACTTCGACGCTCATACGAAGACTCGCGTTGTTGGTACACGTCGTCTACTTATCCTTGACGGTCATGAGAGCCACTAGTCTCTTGAGTTCCAAGAGTTCTGTCAGAAGAACAATATCTACACTCTCTGTATGCCACCTCATTCGTCTCATCTACTCCAGCCTCTTGACGTTGGCTGCTTCTCGCCATTAAAGCGCGCGTACAGCCGTGAGGTAGAGAGCCTAATCCGCCATTATATTAACCACATTACCAAGCTTGAGTTTCTACCAACGTTTAAGATAGCCTTTGATCGATCCTTCACGCCAGCCAATATCTGCTCAGCTTTTCAAGGCGCAGGCCTTGTCCCTCTCTATCTAGACGCTGTTCTATCAAAGCTTGATGTGCAGCTACGTACGCCTAGTCCTCCAGCTACTCTTATAGAGGCTCTCTGGCAGGCTCGTACACCAAGTAACGTACGTGAGCTAGAGGCTCAATCAACGTTAATAAGCGAGCGCGTTCGAAAGCACTAGAGCTCATCACCAGCTTCAATCATTGCGGCGATTAATCAGCTTAAGAAGGGGGCTGAGGTAATGATGCTCTCAGCTGAGCTAATGCGCGATCGAATTGCCAGCCTTGAGAGAGCTAATATAGCAGTGTCAGAGCGTAGAAAACGTAAGAAAAAGCGGATACAGAAGCGTGGAGTCCTTACAAAGGGAGCTGGCGAGGATCTACTCGCTCAGCGTGAGGCTGATCAGCAGATTGCTCATGAAGAGCGTCAAGGAGGAGAGCGATTAGGTGTTAGCCGCCAGGCTCTTGCGCGCTGTAGTAGGTGTAGGGAGACTGGTCACAATGCACGTACATGCAAGAAAGATACTTTAGATAGTACTTAATCTACTATCTTAATATATAATAGAATAATTAATTCATGGTGGAGCTACGCGCTTGTAGAGGTGTATAAGTTTGGTGGGGTGCGGCGCTCGCCCGTGTGCGGCGCTCGCCCGTGGAACACGTTATATAATAGTAGCCTACTTGAACTGCGTACTAGATAGTCGTCCTGGCGTCTTCTAGCGTAGGTAGATCTAGTTATGCTGCTTTAAGCTATACTCTTAGATACGCTTCTTACTACGATTAATATACCTATACTTATAGCACTTTAAGCTATCTATGTATACGGGTAGATAGAGTAGCGGCGTAGTATCTAGGCGTAGAAATATAACCTAGTCTGCATTATTAGCCTAGTTGCGCAGCTATAGCTTCTAGCTAGTAGCTTATACTATGCTGCGACGTGTGTAGAGAGCTAGCTCCTAATGTTTAGTATTTAAATAGGTGCGCAGCTGCGACTTAACAACACCCTACTTATAGCTCTTATATATAGTAATGCGATAGGTAGGTAAGTATATAAAAATATTCCGAAATTTATCTATAGTCTGTAGTAATAGTAGTATAAGTAGAGTGTAAG
>NW_006911968.1:0-3184 GCF_000338995.1 Bipolaris sorokiniana ND90Pr
AAAGAGTACACGAAAGCGCTAAGACACGCCTTACCTCCGCTTCGAAGACCGCTCACAAAGGCAGCGCTTGACGCATACACAGGTGAGGTGACAGCCGCAATTCAGAACGCGATACACAAGGCAGTGCCGGAGACTCAACCCTCTACCTACACCCGGGAAGGATGGACTGAGGAATGCAGAGCCATCCTAGCTGAGACAAAACGGCTGAAAAGGGTACACAGTCAATACCATACAGAAGAGACCTGGGAAGCGTACCGCGCCGCGAGGAACCAAAAAGCGAGAACAATTAGCAAAGCCTTACGCAAAGCACACAGAAACCGCATAGAGCAAGCGACAGAGTCACCAGACGCGCTGTGGAAGCTAGCAAGGTGGGCACGTACGAGGCATGACCAGTCAATTGGATCCACACCAACAATACAGCACCCTGACACCCGATGTGAACTAGAAGACCCAGCAGAAAAGGCTGAGCTGTTCCGAGACGTCTTCTTTCCAGCGCCACCAGAAGCAGACTTGGGAGACATAGAGAATGCTACATATGCAGGCCAGATCGACATGCCACCAATCGAAGAAAAGGAGGTACGGACAGCCATTCGAGCAGCATCACCCCTCAAAGCTCCAGGTCCGGACAGGATCACGAATAAGGCGCTGCAAGCCGGGATCGACCTAATAGCAGTCCATCTAACGAGGATCTTTAACCAGAGTCTGCGACTAGGATACTGCCCAAACTCATTTCGAGCGTCCATCACAGCTGTCCTACGCAAACCCGGCAAGACCAACTACGCAGTGCCCAAGGCATACCGTCCCATCGCGCTACTCAATACCATTGGCAAGGTTATGGATGCAGTGATAGCCAGGAGACTAAGCTACCTAGTGGAAACCCACCACGTGCTACCGCTGACCCACATGGGGGGAAGGAAGCACCGATCCACAGAGCACGCACTACACGCCATTACGGCGAAGATCTATGAACGGTGGAACAGCGGAAAAGACGGCCAGGTGGCCAGTCTCTTGCTGCTAGACGTGACTGGAGCCTTCGACAACGTGTCTCACAAGCGGCTGCTCCACAACCTACGAAAACGCAAAGTCGACGAAAGGATAGTGCGCTGGATAGCAAGCTTTTTAAGCGGTAGACACACCTGCGTTCTAGTCGACGGGTATAAATCCAAAGACTACGAGATAAACACAGGCATCCCCCAGGGCTCGCCACTCTCCCCTATACTCTATCTCTTCTACAACGCAGACCTAATCGAGCAGTGCAACGAGCAGACGGACGCTATGTCAGTAGGATATATCGACGACGTTGCTATCCTCGCCTGGGGCAAGACCACAGAACGAACGTGCGAAGTGCTAGGCACAGTACTAGAGAAAGCACAGCGATGGGCATCGACACACGCATCTGTCTTTGCTCCCGATAAATTCCAGCTAACTCACTTCACAAGATCACGCAAACGTATCAACGTCGATGCGCCCATCCAGACAGAGTGGGGCGAGATAAAGCCGTCACCAACATGCAAGTACCTCGGGCTAACCCTGGACAATAAACTAAAGTGGAGAGAGCAAGTAGAGACGATCAGACAGAAGGCAACACGCACAGTACACATGCTAAGCAGCCTCGGCAGCTCTACCTGGGGCGTCCGTCTGCAAGACATGCGCAGACTGTACGAAGCCATCGCACTCCCACAAATGATGTACGCTTGTTCCATCTGGTCCAACGCCAACCTCAACGACAAGAATCGCGCCTACACGCATAAGACGATAGATGCCCTGCGCGGTATCCAAGCAAGAGCAGCGCGAAGTATATGCGGAGCCTATAGAGCAACCTCAAGGGCTGCACTTGACGTAGAAACGTTTCTCCTTCCAATCGAACAGCAGATCTGGAAGCACAACGCAGACGTAGTAACTCGACTATCTTCGTCTAGGGACATCGCGAAAACCGCAGGCTTTGAGCTAAGAGAACCAGCACCAGTGGCCATGGATAAGAACTACAGAGCACACAAGAGTCCTTGGCAGAAGATCTATGAGGCACTAAGGAGCAAGCAAGTGCGCAATCTAGACAAGCAAGAGCATATCCCGCCATTCATCACGCCTCCATGGCAGAGAGGGCCGCACACCCACATCGAAGGCAATGCAGACAAGGCCCGAGACCGCCACGACGCAGAGTGTGCAGCAGACAACAGCCTTAGCATATACACCGATGGCAGCGGCATCGACGGCGAGATTGGCTCCGCAGCGGTATGCCCACTCACACAGCAGACACTGTCTGCACACATGGGGCCAAGCACCCTATCGACAGTATACGCCGCGGAGCTGCAAGGCATCAGTTTGGCACTACAGATCGCGCGGAGATACGAAAACGAGCACGGTGAACGGAAGAGTATAGCCATATACACGGACAACCAGGCCGCTATATGGTCTATAGCCAAGGCAGAGGGACGATCTGGCGCCTACATCCTCGGAGAGATCGCGCAGCAGGTCCAGGAGCTCCAGGACAAAGGACTAACCGTAACCGTTCGATGGATACCGGCCCACGTAGGAATCCCCGGAAACGAGGCCGCCGACCAGGCTGCCAAGGAGGCAACTGGGTGGAGAGAGGACGGCCGCAGCCAGCTACCAGCAAACCCGCCCTCGCAATTGTATCCGCTCAAAACAACGCTCAGGAGATGGTGTAAGACACAGGCAGAGAGGGCTTGGATCAGCGCATGGAGGGAAGACAAGAGAGGCCGCGCGACATATAGACACACGCCGACGCCCACCAAGAAAGTGCTGCAGCTCCACGAGAGGCTCAGCAAAAGGGAAAGCGCGCTGTTGGTGCAACTGCGAACCGAGAAGATAGGCCTCAACGACTTTCTCTTCAGTCGACACGTCCCGACCATTACTAACCCCCGCTGCAGCTGTGGAGAGAGGCGGCAGACCGTCGCCCACGTCCTCCTCCGCTGCAGCAAGTATAAGGACCTCCGGAACCGTATTTTCGCCAACCTGTCCGGACGGAATAGTCTCAGGACTATCCTGAGCACGCCGCAGCTAGCCACCAAAGCTATCGAATATATGGAACAGACGCAGATCCTTGGGCAAGTGGGGATCAGAGATGAGTAGACGACGCCGAGCGCTGGGGGGAGACGGTAGGTACAGCGGACGCGACAGACGAGGCAGCGAGCCTCTACGAGCCTAGAAACATAGCATGCAA
>NW_006911969.1:0-3168 GCF_000338995.1 Bipolaris sorokiniana ND90Pr
GCCTCCCCTGTCCTGTGTGTTCGGAAGCCTAACGGAGACCTACGCATCTGTGTAGATTACCGTAAGCTGAATTCTATTACTCGAAAGGACGCTTATCCGATACCGCGAATAGACGAACTACTAGCTCGTACGCACAAAGCTCAGATTTTCACGAAGCTAGATATTCGCGCGGCCTTCAACAAGATCCGAATGGACCCCGACTCGGAAGAGTACACAACGTTCCGCACTCGCTATGGAACGTACAAGTCGAAGGTATTGCCTTTTGGACTTTGCAACGGCCCGGCTACGTATCAGCGGTACATGAACGATGTGCTGATTGATTATCTGGACAATTTCTGCATAGTCTATCTGGACGATATCCTGGTGTACTCCGAATCCAGTCCGGACCACGTCCGTCACGTCCGCAAGGTACTGGACAGGTTGCGAGCTGCTGGACTTCAAGTTGACATCAAGAAAAGCGAATTCCATGTCACTCGGACCAAATACCTGGGCTACATTTTAACTAACAAAGGTCTAGAAGTTGACCCAGAAAAAGTAGACGCCCTGCGAGACTGGAAACCACCCACAACCGTTACTGCTGTGAAGTCGTTCCTAGGATTTACAGGGTTCTACCGACAATTCGTCCCAGAATACTCGCGAATTGCAAAACCTCTTCTCGCTCTCCAGAGTCCCTCTAGACCCTTCGTATGGGATTCGGACTGCGATCAAGCTTTTGAAAAATTGAAATTAGCCCTCCTTTCAATACCTACCTTATATCACTATCAACCAGAGTATGATACGAAGGTAGAGACTGACGCCTCCGATGGCGTTGTGGCTGGTGTGTTATCCCAAAAACAACCTAACGACAAATGGTGCCCTGTAGCGTTCTATAGCAAGGTCCTATCCGGATCGGAACTGAATTGGGAGATCCACGACAAAGAACTATTTGCTATCCTTACAGCCTTTAGCAAATGGCGACCTGAGCTCCTGTCAGCTCAAGCCCAGGTCGACGTCTATTCGGATCACCGTTCTCTAGAATACTTTATGAGCACTAAGGTTCTTAACGCCAGACAAGCAAGGTGGGCCGAAGAGCTGGCCCCCTTTAATTTCCGTATCCGATACACCCCCGGAAAGAGTAATGCTCGCGCAGACATCCTTTCTCGTCGGGAACAAGATATAGAAAACCTCAAAATAGCCCAAACTGACAATAGGTCGCGGGTCCTACTAGGACCGCACCGACTTGACAGCCGGATCAACTCCGACCTAGCTCAAGCCTACGTGGCCCGACTGCAAATCCATTGTTATTCTATTTTAGCAGTCGAGGCTACCTCAGAGCCGATGTCCCTAGACTCCCTCGAACTTATCGAAGCTGTCTTGCAACTCAACCGTTCCTCCTTTACAGAAGAAAGGACCACCCTTCCGGGCAAGTTCCGACTCCGCGGTGACCTCCTTCTGTATGAGGACCGACTATGCGTCCCCTCCACTTCTATCCTTTGTACCCGTCTTATCCAGGAAGCCCATGATCAGGTATCCTCTGCACACCCCAGTGCTAAGAAAACTTATCAGCTGCTGGCCCGGAAGTACTACTGGAAAGGAATGGAGTCTTCTTGCAAAAGATACGTACGAAATTGCATAGCTTGTCGTAAGGCACATCCGAGACAGACCCGAGTCCCAGGTATGATCCACCCCCTCCTCATTCCTGACCGGCCGATGCAGCACCTGTGCATCGACTTCAAGGAATTCCCCCGAGACAGGTCCGGTTACGACATGATCATGGTCGTCATTGACCGCCTGTCTAAACAGGCCATTTCTATTCCTTGCAACAAAACCATCAACGCGAGGGGTATGGCCGAGTTATTCGTTCAGTGGGTGTACCGTTTTGGCCACACGCCCGAAACCATCATCTCAGACAGAGGTCCCCAGTTCATCTCCAGTTTCTGGTCCGAATTCTGTCGGATCCTAGGCGTCAAAGTAAAACTATCTACCGCCTACCACAAAGAAACTGATGGCCAGACTGAGATTATGAATAAGTATATTGATCAGAGGCTACGTCCGTTCGTAGCCTACTACCAGGATAACTGGAGTGAGTTACTCCCTCTGATCGATAGAGCCCAAATTTCCCTACCTCACTCTTCTATCGGTATGTCCCCGTACCGGATCCTATACGGAACCGAACCAAGGCAGAGCTGGGACTGGGACCAGGAAGAGAGCAAGCTATCCCCTACCGATAAGCTCAACCATCGGGATGCTCTCGCCCTAGCCACCAGAATGCACGCTGCCTGGAAGGTTGCTAAGGAACAAATGGAGAAAGCCCAGGATCGGATGCGAACCGTGGTAAACCGACACCGACGTCCTATTGACTGGGAAGTTGGAGACCGAGTCTTCTTAGACACGAAAAACCTCGCCACGGATCGCCCCAGCCGTAAGTTATCCGATAAATGGGAGGGACCTTTCAAGGTGCTAGAAAAGGTAGGAAATTCCTATCGCCTACAGCTACCGGAAGGGTCCCGGATCCATGACGTCTTTGCTCCGGAATTACTCTGCAAAGACCCTCAAGATCCCTTACCCGGACAAGAAGCCCCCAAGCCGTCAGGAACCCCTATCCAAGGAGTAGAAGAGTGGGAAGTTGAAGAAGTCTTAGCTAGTAAAGTGTATCGCTCGAAGCTTAAGTATCGGGTGAGGTGGGTCGGACATGATCCGGACCCTACCTGGTACCCTGCCTCAAACTTTATGGGGGCACCCCATAAGCTCAAGACCTTCCATGACCAAAATCCAACAAAACCGGGACCTCCCCGTTCCTTATCAAAGTGGATCCAGGCATGGGAGCAAGGCATAGAGGATATGACTTCACTGCAAGATGATCAAATATAGGGAAAAGAAAAACAATCCTTCATAATGGGTATAGAACAAAAACCGAAACGCCCCAGAAACAAACCTGACCCAACCAACCACCCACCACACCGAACACCTAATCAATGGGGGAGTCAGAAGACTCCCCTGCCCCATCCTCCAGACCACGGAGGTCTACTGACAGAGTTTCCTCTGTCTCCCCCTCCGACTCCCCCTCCGACTCCTCCTCCGACTCGCCCCCGGAACTGATGTCCATGGGGTCTGGGACAAAAGTCCCACCAGCCTCCACGGCATCTCACCGCCGCCACACGGCCCTCAGGCCGGCGCAGCTATCCCGAA
>NW_006911970.1:0-3134 GCF_000338995.1 Bipolaris sorokiniana ND90Pr
GCTCGTCGCCAAGCACTCTCTTGCGAGTCTGCATCATTTGCACAAACAGCTCTTCGGCCTTAGCCCAGTGCCCTTGGTTACTGTACGTCGCCGCCAGGTTGGCCATGCTGGTCAGCGTGGAAGGATGCTCGTCGCCAAGCACTCTCTTGCGAGTCTGCATCATTTGCACAAACAGCTCTTCAGCTTCCTTATACCTCCCATCATCGTATAGACTCATGGCACATTTCCATACAAGATCTGGCCTTTTCTTGTCGTTATCGTCTGTCTGGCTGTGCGAAAGAGCATATAGGGCATGCGGAAGCAAGCGCCTCCACTTGCTTCTATTACTATGATCACAGTTCGGAAACACCTGGACCAACTGTGTGATGACGCGTTGAGTCCAATGTTGGAGCTGTCCCTGAGCTTGTAGTCTAGCACGTAGAGCATCATGAACTAGCCTATGGACATCTAGTGCTGATTCGGCTGGGCGCCTAGTGATAAGCGCATACTTGTCCAGTATCTTAATGGAATTTTCCCGGGCCTGCGGCGACGATGCCTCAAGAAGGTCGAGCGCAATGTCTTTTCGATCTACGCATGCAGCAAGGAAAAGATAGTCTGCGGCGATCGCGTTTCTATGGCGAACTTGGCTGATAGATAGCGATAACGTAGCAGCAATAGGGCTTTCTAGACCGCAGTTCTGCGGCCTGTGCTCGAGCAAGTCGTTGTTGTACTCGTGAACTATGCTTTTGTGCTTGTCGAGTTGTGTTGCGTACTCCTGCATAGTCATCTCACTAGCGCTTATACACGCGGCTGCATGCACGATTGCTATAGGCAGGTATAAAAGCTCTCTAAGCAAGAGGACTGACTGTTGTTGCTCCATAGGTGAGAGTGGCCTTGACAAACTATTTTGCAGCATTCTTAACGCCGTGTCTGCCGTTAGCTCATGTAGCGCTATGATATTTTGTGGAGCAAGCGTCTTAGCTATTTTGGTGCTTGTTGTTGTGAAGATTACAGAACATCGTGTGGACTGTGGCAGGTAGTCAGCTAAGCCTATCGCATCTACCGTTGACGAGCTGCTAGATAGTAGAGTGATGTCATCTACATTGTCGAACACTAGCAAACACTGCCGCTCCCTCAGCTCTGCCACACAGTACTTTATGACCTGCTTCATATCTGCTAGATCACTATTATTCCATCCAGGGATACTAAGCTTCTGCGCAACGCTTGCATACGACTGGTAGAGGCTGTCCTTGTAGCTCGCATCTATCCAGAACACCGCGCAATCTATGTTGTGCTGCCTTGCTCGGTGTGCAACCTCGAGCGCAAGCTGTGACTTGCCCGTTCCGCCAGGCCCAACGATCGCTAAGGTGGTAGTGCTTTGCTTATTGCTGAAGAGCTTCGCCTCTAGCTCCGCGAGCTGCGGTTCACGGCCCACAAAAGACTTATTACGCGAGAATGGAATGATCGACGGTGCGCTGCTAACTCCCTGTATCTCAGCCTGCAGTCTTTCTAAAGCGCTCTCCTGTCCTTCGCCATACGTTGCAGGCATAGAGACGCTAAGAAGTCCAAGTAAGCAGTACACTATATCTTCTTCCTCAGTCGTTACGCGATTTTCGGCCCATCGCATGCGCTCAGATGTGCTAAACTGGTTGAGGAGACAGTTGCGCAGCGCTGCAAGCGGAATGCTAGTGATGGTGTGGAGTAGTTGATCGAGCGACGTTTTGTCGCCTATGCGCAGTCCTTCGCGCGAGAAGAACTCCACTGATAATGGCGCAATTAGCTCTTGCAGTGTCCACCCGCGGGTGAACCATGCGCTTGCACGGAACGACGCCTCCCAGTCGCTGCGCTGCGCTAGCTTTGTTGCAGTCGACACCGACACATCTGACAGAAAGACGTAGCATCGCGTCGCATTCTTGTACCACTGGAACATGGAGTTGATGGCCCTTGAGCGTTCGTTGTTGTTCCATCTGTCGATGCAGCATGTGTCAATCCAGAAGTACTGCAGCTCGTCCTGTGCCGCCTGCCTAGCGCAAAACATAAGCTTCTTATAGCCTTCCTCTTTCTCCTTGTACATCTCGCTTGTTATATCTTCGATGAGGATCTCTGAGTCGCTCCATCTATGGGATAAGATGGCGTAGGGTGGAATGCGTTTGCCGCGAAAATCTGTCAGGACGAGCCTGCTTGACGCGTTAAAGTGAAGGAGTCGCATAAAGTGTGTGGCCTTATTTTAGTTAAAGGAAGAGGAGAGTGAGTAGCTTTACTAAGTTAGGTGTATAACAATAAGACCATGACGAGGCAGAGCAAGCTTAAACTGGGCTCCCATGAAGGCAGCCTTAGGAGGCTGTGCATCTAGCCAGGCTGAGGGGGCTGAATACGTGGACCACTCAGAGCCGTTCCGCCTCACAGTTTGCACTTAGACTGTGTTTACCCTGTCGATATATCTTAGAAAACGTGCATGCATAAGTAAAGCGTAAGTAGGCAGAGTATATAAGCAAAAATTATCGTTGTAGCTCGCCGCAATACTCCTATTAGCGGAACAGCTTCTAGCACGACCTAAGTCGTGATAATATAGAACTAACATCGTATCGCATGCGCATTAAACATACTACAACACGCTTTAGAGAAGAAGTTGAATGCGCTGCCAAAGAGTAGTACTAGATTGAGCTTGCCACTCCCTAGCAGTAAACGCGTATGTACGACTAGGGAAGTGCTGCCGGAAACAAGAGCTGCCTAGGGCACAATGCTCAAAGCCGCAGTGCTCAGCCACAGCGCGCAGCAAGGGTCGCAGACATCTCAGCACGCTACTGTAGCTAAAAGCTCGCTTAAGATGCACGGCCAGGCAGCTGCGTCGTGACGATTCTGCCGTCCGCGCGGAGTGAGTGAGTGAGTGAGTTGTATTTAACGTCTATATATAAAGCCTCCCTTGGGGCATGTAGACGGGCTATGCCTATGGCTTGCCGTACTATGCCTAGGATGCCTATTCTTATTTACATGATTGTAGTGGTCTAGTAATGGTCGTTCCGCCTGTTGATCGCCAGTACAATGTGCAGTAGGCGTGTATCCGCCTTTAGTTGTTGTAGCTGATGCTTACTAAGGAGTGTGTAGTAGTTATAGATGACATAGGAAAGAGAAAGAAAGAAAAAAAAAAAAAAAAA
>NW_006911971.1:0-3097 GCF_000338995.1 Bipolaris sorokiniana ND90Pr
CGGATTTATCATTTCAACCGAAGGCGTGAAGATGAACCCAAAGAAGATACAGACTGTACAGGAATGGCCAAAACCCAACACAGTCAAGGATGTTCAATCCTTTTTAGGATTTGCGAACTACTATCGAAAGTTCATTAAAGACTACTCGAAGATCACGACACCCCTTACGGAGATAACGAAGAAGGAAATAGGTTTCAAATGGGAACAGGAACATCAGGAGGCTTTTGATCGAATCAAGCAGATATTCCTGGAGGCGCCAGTACTCGAGATGTACAACCCTCAACGACCCACCAGAGTCGAGACCGACGCGTCTGACTACGCACTCGGAGCTGTACTGTCACAGCAGTGCCCAGATGGAAAATGGAGACCAGTGTTCTACCATTCACGGAAGTTCTCAGGAGCAGAACTTAACTACGATGTTCACGATAAGGAACTACTTGGAGTAGTCGATGCCTTTGAACAATGGGAGGTGTACCTGTTAGGACTCCCCGACACGATCGAGGTTTTTACCGATCACCAGAACTTGACGAGTTTCATGACGACCAAGAAACTCAACCGACGACAAGTGCGATGGGCAGAGATGCTAGCCCAGTTCGACTTTAAGATTACGCACCGCGCTGGAACGCTCAACGGAGCCGCAGACGCTTTAAGTAGAAGGTCTGATTTGCGCGAAGAGGGTCATAAGGAACCACATGACGCCTTACTCAGGACGATGCCCGATGGCAGTCTGAAGTACAACCAGCCGGAACTAGCTAAGGTAGCTAAGGTGGCCGAGCAGGTGGAAACGTTACAGCAGGAATGGCAGCAACGAGCAGCCAGCTGGCAGTTTGAGCCCGACGAAGCAGGCTCCGAAGAACTGTTGAACGACGAACGAGAGTACCGAGATATGATTTCGAAGGATCGAACATATGTACCTCCACACATGAGATCGAGTCTCATACAGGAACTGCACGAGTCCCAGGAATACGGACATGCAGGAATCGAAGAAATGGTTAGGCGACTATCGAAGGTGTTTGCGATACCACGTATGCGTACGAAGGTGCAGGAGATCCTAGGCAACTGTTTGGCATGTCACCAGAACAAGCCCAAGAGACATAAGCCCTACGGCCTGTTACAACCCTTACAGCCACCGACTAGACCATGGACAAGCGTAACGATGGACTTCATAGTGAAGCTCCCAAGATCGTTAGAACCAGGATCAGCTCGATTTTGCGACACCATCTTAGTAATCGTGGACCGATTGACTAAAGCAGCAAAGTTTGTGCCTACGGAAGAAACTATTACGGCAGACGAATGCGCGTACGAAGTCACCAAAGCACTAGTATCAGAGCATGGGATACCTGAAGAGTTCATCACCGATCGTGATAAACTGTTTACGTCTAAATACTGGAATACATTCCTGGCAAAGTTAGGTGTCAAAAAGAAGCTTTCGACAAGCTTTCACCCGGAAACAGACGGCCAGACGGAACGAACGAACCAGACATTAGAACAGTACCTACGGATGTACGCCAATAAATTGCAGGACAACTGGGTAGAGTTGCTACCGACAGCGCAATTGGCCTACAACAGCACGAAATCCGCAACGACGAAGCATTCGCCGCACTACGCGAACTACGGATATGAACCGACAGCTCATCGAGATCCGAAAGACATTGAGAGTGTCGCGGTAGGAGCAGACGACAAGGCGAAGCTTATGCGAGATTTGCACGAAGAATTGAGCCAGAACATAGCTCAACAGAACCTCACGACATCCAAAGCAGCGAATAAACAAAGGATTGAGGGACCAACCTTTAAGAAGGGGGACAAAGTTTTCTTGTCACGACAAAACCTGAAAACTAAACGACCATGCAGAAAGTTGGACAACCTCCGAGTAGGACCGTTCGAAGTCCTAGAGGCAATAGGAAAAGTAAACTACAAGTTGAAACTCCCGCAAGGCATGCGAATCCACCCTGTCTTTCACAAGAAACTCCTGGAACCAGCACCTCCAGATGCCGAGCTAGCAACGGACATAGAGCTCGAAGACGACGAGTACGAGGTCGAGGAAATTAAGGACCTGCGGAAAATTGGCAGTCAGTGGAAGTACTTGGTCAAGTGGCAAGGATGGCCCGAAAGCCATAACACTTGGGAACCTGAAGGAAATCTGACGAACTGCAAGTCACTGGTACGTGAATACCACCGGAAGCACCCGGAGAAGCGAGGGGCAACCCCTCAGGGAAAAGGAAGGAATAATCAAAGGAAGGATCGAAGGAGTCAGCCTGTAACCAGCCCAGATCAGCCGATGGTTCGGATAGCGGTGGTTCGACAACAGGAAGGCCCGTACCAGGGGCAGAGTTCCCCTCGGCCTGCTCTTTCGCCCGATCCTGAAGATTCAAGATGGCAAGATCCCGATCAGCAAACTCTTGCTCTCGTGCCTCGGTCTCCAGAAGCTCGCGACGAAGACGAGAAGTTTCTGCAGCCGCACGAGAGGCCTCAGCAGCGGCCAGAGCCTGACGCTCCTCAGCACGCGCAATCTCCAATCGTTTTTTGCGCTTTTCGGCTTGAACCTTATCCCACTCCTCCTCAGACACGAAAAGACTGCACGCAGCAGCAACAGAAATACAGCCAGCACAACGCCCAGTGGCAGTATCCACGAAACAACGAAGGTTCTTCTCTTCACAGCGCTTACAACGAAAGGTCATTTCGTTCCCCTGCTCTTTTACACGGTCAGCACGAGCGCGACGCTCGGAAGTTGAATCCTGGGCACGAACACGGCGAGAAGATTGGACCTTGGGCATGGTTAGGAAGGCTACGAGGCAGAGACGGCTACAACGAGTGGACGGGCTCTGACCTTATATGCAGCCGGCGTCTCAACACGCGGCACGGGGAAACGATATTCCAGGGTATCGGGACGATAGCCCTAAGAGGGGAGGTAATGTTACAAGTAACAAGAAGAATTCTCTCCTTGACAAGTGACGAGATGGCTGAAGGCCTATGGACGTCCACGCCAGAAGGTAATGATCATCGCGGGGCGAGGATCACGTGATTGACATCACGCCAAGACGACCGTCAGACGCTAGTATGTGATGGCAGCAATCCTTTGATGGCAGCCATCAGGACA
>NW_006911972.1:0-3092 GCF_000338995.1 Bipolaris sorokiniana ND90Pr
ATAGCAGTATCAGAGCGTAGGAAACGTAAGAAGAAGCGGATACAGAAGCGTGGAGCTCTTACAAAGGGAGTCGGCGAGGATATAATTGCTCAACGCGAGGCTGATGAGCAAATTGCTTATGAGGAGCGTCAAGGAGGGGAGCGATCAGGTGTTAGCCGCCAGGCTCTGGCGCGGTGTAGTAGGTGTAGAGAGACTGGCCATAATTCGCGTACATGTAAGAAAGATACTTTAGATAGTGTTTAATCTACTACCTTGACATATATAAACTTTATTAAGTTGTAGTAGAGCTGTATACGAAGAGAGGTGCGTAAAGTTGGTGGAGGTGCGCCGCTCGCTTGTAGAGGTGCCGGACGGTCCAACGCCGGATTACGTCCTCCAACACCAATTATTCTATCTACTTCAACCACCTATAACGTAACCACAATGCAATTAATTGACGCTGCGCTTGCTGCTATTAACGTGCTGAAACCTAATGAAAAGCATGTATACTCTTAAATTGCCAAAAAATATGGTGTTGACCCAGGAACGCTGAGCCGCCGCCACCGAGGTATTTCTCGCTCCAGACAAGCAGCTGCACAAAACCAGCAGGCAGTCTAGCTACAATACAAAGCTGAGCTTATCAATTGTATCGATAGACTCACTAAGCGAGGCCTACCGCCCACACGGAGTATCATTCGAAATATCGCGTCGCAGCTAGCTCAGAAGCAGCTTAGATACCACTAGGTTAATCGCTTTGTTCATCGCAACTCGCATCTCGTTATACTCAAGCGCACCACGCCAATCGACCGCAGCCGGCGCCGAGCTGATTCAGAAAAGAAATATCAGCTCTACTTCGAGCTTCTACGCCAAAAAATCGATGAATATAAGTTGGAGCCGCGACATATATATAATATGGATGAGAAAGGCTTCATGATTGGAGTACAGTCCCGTTTAGTCCGAATCTTTTCCAAAGCTACTCTCAAGTCTAAATTAAAAAGATTAAATATTCAAGATAGTAATCGCGAATAGATTACGCTGATCGCGTGTATCTGCGCGGATGAATCGTATCTAGATCCAAGCATCACCTACTCCAGCAAATCCAGCTCTATCCAGAACTCATGGCTCCAAGGGTTTGATCCAGATATACATACTGTGTATATCACCGCATCAGCCACTGGCTGGTCGAACGATAATATTGGTCTCCATTGGCTCAAACAAGTATTCGATCCAGCCACTAAGCCAAAAGCTCGATCTTCTTACCGATTACTCATCATGGATGGGCACCATAGTCATATAACAATGGATTTTATTAACTATTGTGATCAGAATAAGATACTATTAGCTATCTTCCTGCCGCACTCAACGCATACGCTGCAGCCGCTCGGCATTAGATTATTTAAGCTACTATCCACTACATACTCGAATGAGCTATCAAACTTCACCAATACTAGCTAAGGGCTGATACTATTCACTAAATTCTTTTCAAAATATTCTGGAGAGCTTGGTGCGCAGCGTGCAAGGAATTATCAATTCTCCATGCTTTTAGAGCTACTGGGCTCTCACCATTCAATCCAGAAGTTATACTCCAAGAATTCAAAACTACAGCTGCTAATAGCGATAGAGGCGCATTAGTAGCATCAGCTTCTGATTGGAGAACGATTCGGCAGCTACTTAATCAATCTACGAGTAATAGGTCAATTTCAGCGCTTAATAGAATCATGATGAAACTATCCGCCGATACAACGTTTCTTCAACGGGAAAATGAGCAGCTCCGGGCAGCTCTCATGGATGAGAAACAGTGGAAGGAGCGTATCCAGCCTGGTACGCTCGAGCTGTCCGATGGTTATCATGGTGGAGCTACTTTCTGGTCTCCACGGAAAGTGCGAGAAGCTCACCACTAATATGAGCAGAAACAGCGCGATCACGAGGAGTCACAACGCCAAAAAGCTATCACAATCGAAGCTAGAAAGGAGAGAAAGCTACTCAAAGCTCAAGAACTAGATGAGCGGCGGCGGGCGCGGGCACAGGCAAAACTAGATCGTGAGAGGCAGAAAGCTGAAGCAGCTGCCCACCGGATAGCCCGCCAAGCCGCCCACAAACGACTTCAAAAAGCTATCAAAATCTCTCGAATAGGCAAGAAGCCTAGCTCTAAGCGCCATGCCAGGCTGGTATTGAAAAATATTATTGTTAGTAGTAGTAGTGGTGGTGCGCAGCCAGCCGATCGATCAGCTGCACCACCATCACCACGCTCGTGTTCAGGCCGCCCCATCAAGCTGCCAATCAAATATCAGTAGATAGATTAGGTAAACGATACTACTAGATTACTACAGTAAAATTTCTCGCGATAATAGGTTTTATGTAGAGCTCTACAGCTTCAAGTTTGTGATAGTACTGTTGGGGAAAAATCCGGCGTTGGCCCGTCCGGCACCTCTAGAGGTAGAAAGGATGGTTATGAAGGCTAGCTAAAGCTAGGCTAGTGAGCGACGTCAGCGCGCGCCGCCAACGTGTACGAAGTGCTACACTCAAGGCTATACACAGACCTAATATAGATAGTACTAATCTACCTTAAAGTAGAATATAACTATGTTATCTCTTATCGTTATAGCATAATTGCGTAAAGCGTCGTGTTAAATTTGGTGGGGTGGGCCACTTACTGATGTGGGCCGCTTACTGATAAAACACGTTAACGTGCGCCACCAGTCATCCGGCCACTCCACCAAACTTGTCGCGACTGTCTGCGCAATTGATCTACAACAACGCAATAAAACGAGATAAGATTAAGAGATATAATTCATTATCTATTTCTACATTGAGTCCGAGTATGACCTTCAATGTGACACCTCGTGCACGTCGGCGGCGCGCGCTGACGTCGCTCACCAACCTGGCTCTGGTTAGCCTCCATAACCACCTTTTCTGCCTTTCTAGCCATCTGCCTCGCCTGTGAGACTTGGAGCACTCCACCAGAAGCAATATATTGACGCTGTTGGTCTTGCTTTTGTCGCTGAGGCTGATTCTCTTTACGTAGCTTCTTGTTCTCCTCCGCGAGTATTGTCGCTGATTGCATCGCAAGCTGAGCACTCTTTGCAAGCTGGCGTATTGCAATGCTTGTTGGA
>NW_006911973.1:0-3084 GCF_000338995.1 Bipolaris sorokiniana ND90Pr
AATCTGATATACATCTCGCGATAATAAAAGTTAAAAAACTCTTTTACTCGTGGCCTTGTCCATCGCATATTATATGGTAGTAAGCAAGTTACAAGACAGCAGCGTTAATCTGCCCGTTGCCGAATACCTCGTTCCTATTCGTCGTCTATCTTCTTCTTCTTCTTCTTCTTCTTCTTCTTCTTCTTCTTCTCAGCTCTCTATGTAACGGGCTGAACGCCCTTTGGATAGCTCCTCGATGGAATCTCGGCCTACTCGCAGAACCCGGGTGCTGTCTCGAGCACCCGGATTCTCTGCGCACCGCCCGAACGACGTTCAGACGACAGCCGCAGGACCCAGAAGCTGCCTCGTGCACCTAGACTTCACCGGTCCGATTGTTACTCGGGTAACCAGCTTGTATATAGACAGCTACGTAGCTTGGGAGCTTAGCTCCTCATCGAATACAACCTCTTGTATACCTCGCGATTGCTCCCCAGAGCGCAGCCCCTTACATTTTGTATTCGATCCCAATTAGACACAAGCCTTAGGCGGACTGTCTTCTGACTAAGCTTCAGAACGTGCTATTAGCATAAGCTAGTAACACGGAGTTGGTGCTGCAATAGGTACGAAAGGCCTTAGCGCAGCGAGTAGGTGGACCGTCGCAAGATAGTACACCTAGAGCAGAGCTTCGCAGGAAGCTTAGCCGTGAGAGACAGTAGGCGAAAGAGTCGCCCAGGACCTGTCAGAAGCCCTACCGTGTCTTGGAAAGCCGAGCCGTAGGCGCAACGTCGCGTAATAAACTACCTGAAGGCCACTCGGGCCTAGCGTACAGTTAGCTAGAAGCGGACGTTGTAGTGAGAAAGTCCTGTCAATCCTCTATCGGACGAGGTGCAGGCCGTGCGATTACTCTCAATCGGAGACGGGATCCCACGAGCGAGACGGCAAGACGCGAGTCTTCCTAGGGACGCGACGCAACAGCGATAGAGCGCTATTTAGATTCCGGCTGGTAATAAGGACAGCCGAAGGTAAGCCCTACCAGTCCTCGCCGACGAGGAGTAGGCCGCAGTCCGGGACTGCGCGAGCAGATCAAGAGACGATCAGAAGCCACACGCGACGATAAGGGGGTACTCGATAAAGTTTCCTTAGAACCCCCTAAGAACAGTACGATGGAGATTAACGTTCCCAACTTGAACGTAGAAGAGCTAGCGGCGTACGCTACCGCTAAGAGCCAGGCAGGAGTCTCGGACGAAGAGATCCTGCGTGAGATCACACAAATGCTGAGAGAGGACGGGTGGAAGGAGGCAGCGATTGGCCCAACAATTGAAGCAGTTGTAAAACGGTCAACGGTGGTAGGAGAGAGAAGCCCGCCAAGGCAAAAGAGCTCACCGAAGAGCGACCAGAGCGCCACAGTTCAGATGATGGAGCAGATGATGCGACTCCTTGGCCCGATGGTTAGTCGTTTAGAGGCACTCGAACGGAACCAAGCCGAAGGACGCTCGGAAGCCTCCTTAGGAGTCAATACCCCACCACTACCGCTGACAACAACTGCCGAGCCAACGGCCCGCAAGAACAAGTTCCCAGACCCAGAACGTTTCGATGGGACCCGTGAGAACTACCCAGGCTGGAAGTTCGAATGCGAAGGGAAGCTAGAATACGACGTTGCTATGTTCCCAACGGAGGACTCGAAGGTTCGATACGTGCTTAGCCGAACGAAGGATAAGGCAAACCAGGTCCTTCTTCCCTGGGTGCTTGAGAATAAGGAGCGAACGACCGCCGGACTATGGGAGCATATGGATACTCACTTCCAAGACGTCCACCAGCAGCAGCGAGCTCTGAATAAGCTTCGACACCTAAAGCAAGGACGACGCCCAATACGCGACTACGTCTCGGAGTTTAATCAACTCCGCGTAGAGTCCCGACAGACGTTCAGTCCAGCAGTAGCTCGTGAGATGTTCAGCGAAGGACTCGGAGAGGAACTCCAGAAGCTAATGCTCCATACCCCTAAGAATGGGAGTTTAAAGGAGTATATGGACAAGGCAATCGAGCTTTCCGACGACCTGTATCGGATCCAACTGCATGGGAGGAACCGACGGAACGTAGCCTATAATCACGCGCAAGCATCTCCAAAAGCTACCCGGCGAGAGAATAGCCCAGAAGCGATGGACTGGGAACCCTCAAGAGTCAATCGAGCACGAGAGAAGACGAGTAGGCCAAGACGACCTCCGCGGGACTGCTATAGCTGTGGAGAGCCGGGTCATCTAGCCAGGAACTGTCCGAACAACGTTCGGGTCGAGAGAGCTAGAGCCCTCCCTAAGAGCGAAAAACGGAAGCAGCCAGAAGAGGCTGAGGACCTAGCCAACAGCGACTCGGGAAAAGAGGAGCTCTAAGCCAGAGTCTCGGCTTAGAGCCTCTGAAGATGGATTGGCAGACAAGTAGCGAATGGAGTCAATTTCAGCGAAAGCACATGCGTCCCCCGCCAATTACTATAGATCTGATTATAAACAACGTAGTTAACGCTACGGCACTAATCGATTGTGGATGTCTCTGCTACGCACTAATTGATAGAAAGTTCGCTTACCGCCACTGTCTAGAGCGCTTTCAGATCCCTACCCGAATAATTGAGGGAGTGAACGGTAAGCTGTCGGAGATCAACGAGGTCGCCCGATTCTCGTTTAAGCTGCATGGGTACGAAGAGTCTGCCTATGCATATGTAATGGATTTGTCCTCTGGCGAGGACGTCTACCTAGGAAGGGGGTGGATGGATCACCGCGATGTGACGATAGCCCCCGCGAAGAAGAGCATCTTTATCCACTCGAAAGGCATTCGAGTGCGATCAACAGAGGGGACCCTACAAGGAGGAGTCCGACGCGTGAACGCCGCCGCATTCGCAGCGCTACTTCGCCGACACAAGAGCGCTCCGAATAGCGTTCAGATCTTCGCCGCGTCGATCGCGGATATCGACAAAGCGTTACAACCAAAGAAGCCCGTGGACGTACGAGCGCTGCTACCAACGCAGTACCAGGAGTTCTATGAGCTCTTTAACCCGAAGCAAGCAGAAAAGCTTCCACCGCATCGAGGGCCAGGGGTGGACCACAAGATTGAGTGAGT
>NW_006911974.1:0-3063 GCF_000338995.1 Bipolaris sorokiniana ND90Pr
TTGTAATGGGCTGCGCCCGTGGAGTGAAAGCACGTGATTGTATCACGTGCCTACATCACGTGCCTATATCACACCGCTTAGTTAGAACTTACTCGTACGAAGAGTAGAGAAGCAAGGTATAAAGAGAGAGGTGTCGTACGACAGCTTAACTCTTCTTATCTTTCTTCTTCTGTACTATAGGTTAATGCAAACTCGTTCGAAGGCCTCTTCGCCCATAACACTGAAAGCTATAGTTCTGCGCTAAATAAGTAGCTTAGGATGGGCTATAGTACTCCTAGATCGACATATACTATATTGATAGATAGAATAATAATAAACGCTTAAAGGCGATTAACTCGATATTCTAGTGGTACTAGAACGCCGCCTGATATTACGTCTTTCTATTAGATGTCTCGCTATCAGCTACGGCGGACACGTCCTAACATAGCGACTAGGAGACGTTCTAGAAGAGCGAATAGTTCACTTAAGGCTAGACGCTCTAAGAGCTGGTCGCGCTAGTGTTAGTTGGGTTCTTCTCGTGTAAAGGATAGCGCATAGGCGATAAAATATTACTTAATTAACTACTATATAATATTACCTACTTAGAGTTCTTAACGTCTCTATACTTATAACCTATAGAGAAGGAAAGGAGTGCGTATTAAAGAGGCTACAGACTAAAGTTGAGGGAGCAGGCAACGCGCTATTAATTATTCTATTCTTACGAAACTAGTCTTTTATAGGCCGCGAACCACAGCTTATAGAGCTAGAAGCGAAGCTCTTTAGTAATATATAGACTAATACTACGCTAGTAATTATTAGCCCTAGCGGAATAGGCAAATCGTAGCTCGTACTCAAGGCTGCCTTTAGAATAAAGTAAAATAGTAGAGGCTACCTATTGTAATGGCGCAGGCAGGACTAGTCGGATCAGTACTGGCAGTAGCGTCACTCAGAGGCATATGGGAGTGCGTGGGACATCAAACGAGCCTTGATTCGAATAGACACCTATAGGCCTTGTACGAAAGGATATCAAAAGTCTACAGAACTAGCTACCACAAGTGTCTCCTTATATGTCTATCCTAGTCGGATCCGAGTCGGGTCCGACTTTAAGAACGATTGACGGAGAGAAGGGAGCGACGGATACTTCCTCCGATCCGGCTCTGGGATGGGTCCGATACTTAGCAGTGTTGTAACAGCGTTACACTTAGTTTTCTAGATAGACTTGAGCGATAGAGATAGCCTCTATTAGTATTATGCCATCGTTACGTACAAGCTTAGTATTTCTAAGTTTAACAATAACTAGGTAGATATAAAGCAGATCGTAAAACGCTGTGTAGTAGGAATAAGTACGCGAAAGTATTTACTAGTCTTCGACAACGTGGAGCGTACTACTATATAGCTAAGTAGCTTATCTATAATAGAAGCTACTAGAATAAACTTAGCTAAATTTCTGCTATACTCTAATCTATATTCTATTATCTTTATGATAATAGAGACTAATATAGCTAAGGCGCTTACTCTTTAGAACGTTATAGCGTTGTATAAGCTAATGTAACGGGTCGAGCCCTATTAGACTGCGCACGCAACTACAACGCGCCCACCGCGCCAAAAGGGCTGGCACAAGATATCAGGGCATGCTGATATTGTTGCGTAGTTGATACATAAGATGGCCGCCGCCATCTGAACTGTGATGGGCTGGATAGCCCATCACAGTTAACGCTAGACACGGCGCTAAGGATGCTATAAAGCCGCCTAGCAACGCTGTTCTCGAATACTAAGTAATAGGTTGCTATATAGTTGCTAAAGGAGCTGTTATATCTGCCTCTAGTAATCGCGTAAGCGGCAGCGTGCATAAACGCTAGTAATATAACCGTGTAGTAGTACTAATTACAGCTAGACTAGTATAAAGATGCAGCTCTTAAGTACAGAGGTGAATTTTCTGAAGGCGAGCAGCAGGAGTGTATTCTAAGAAATACTATAGCTACTATACTATCTCTCTCTATAAACTAAGTCTATAACAGCGATACAGTTGCTATAGACTATCTTTTTATTGCTGTATGCATAGATTGAAAGGACATCTCCCTTGATCTCCTAGAAGCAGCTTCACTACGGGCCCGTGAAGATGCCGTTAAAGTGCTTAATAAGTATGCGCTCGTCACTAGACGACCTGCCGAATTAGTACTAGACGTCTATCGACTAGTGCATGATATTCTACGTACTAAATTATAAGGTCAGGGACAGCTCCAACAATGGACTTAACGCGTTATTATAAAGCTGGTTGAGGTGTTTCCAAACGACGATCACAGTAACAGAAGTAAGTGGAGGCGCTTGCTTCCGTATGCTCTGTTCGCTCTATCGCATAGTTAGATAGAGGATAGTAACGAGGAGAGATTAGATCTTGCATGGAAATGTGCTACGAGTCTATACAATGATGGGAGATATAAAGAGGCTGAAGAGCTAGACGTGCAAGTGATGCAGATGAGGAAGAGAGTGCTTGGCGACGAGCATCCTAACACGCTGACCAGCACGAACAATCTCGCCTTCACGCTGCAGTCGCAAGCTCGCCGCGAGGAGGCTCTTGCACTGATGGAAATATGCGTCTAATCGCGCCAGCAGGTCCTTGGCGAGCAACACCATGATACACAGTCGTCGCTTGACACGTTGCATTGCTGGCGAGCAGAGTATATTGACGAGAGCCTATAACTTTATCTGCGTACGTAATGTAAATCTCAAAGCTAGATACTATAACTCACCTAAACTATATAACTATAACTTTTAAAAGTAACTAGTCTTATAGTAATACGCAGTAGTGAATCCTCATAACACTAGATGTCTCGTAAAAGGGTTGTCTACTCCGCACAACAAATCTACGCAGCTCGGCAACGAACCTTATACTAGAAGTGGGTGTCAGGTAATATAGCTGCCTACAAACCGGGAATAAGAGCTGCCTGAGGCAAGGATCTCAGTGCCAGAGTCCTTAGCTACAGCACGTAATACGGCTCGCAGACACCTCAGCACGCTACTACTGTAAAATGTCGCTTATAATGCACGGCCGATCACATGCGTTTCGACGATCTTGCTGTCCGC
>NW_006911975.1:0-3029 GCF_000338995.1 Bipolaris sorokiniana ND90Pr
CCGTTCATCCCGCAGGCAGAAATTAAGTACATAGGATGGCTAACACGCAACGCACCTACGAAAGCCGCCTCTAGCATTATTATAGAGTTTAGTAAGCCAGAGGACGCCAACAAGATCATTGACGAGGGCCTCATCTGGCAGGGCGAGGTCTTTCAGTGCGAGCGATACGAGCGACAGTGCCGAGTGAAGCAGTGCTTTAAGTGCCAACACTACGGCCACATAGGAACCCAGTGCAAGGCAACAATCGCATGCGGCTACTGCGCGCAAGAACACGAAAGTCGAGACTGCCCGTCGAAGCTCGACCGGACTATCCCCAGGAAGTGCGCCACCTGTCGAGGCGAACACGAAGCATGGAACTACCAATGTCCTACTAGGAAAGAGGAGAGGGCGAAAGCGAAGGCTGCATACGACATGCGCCCATACTACCACCCGGTTACGGAGACAGGAGGGAGAGTTCCACTAGAAGAACCAGTAACCGCCACCCGAAGGAGCAGACTCACGCAAGCCGCTGTATCGACGCAGCCAACACCAATCACCAGGAACCGATCCCAGACCGGACGAGGGCAGAAGAGGACTAATGCTGGAACCACCGTCGATCCAGCAGAGCAACAGAACCCACCAACACAGGCGAGCGGCAGCCAAAGGCCGCAGAGGCATATCATGCCCACTCGGAGGGCTATGGAAGCAAACGGGAATAGCACGCGACGAACACAGGGCGGCAACAGCCAGCACATGGAAATCGACTCTGACAACGAAGCATGAATAGACACAATAGACTAAACATATTACAGTACAACGTACGCAAGTCAAGAGACATGGTCATGGCGTCATTACTACGTGACCCAGGGATCTACGACTTCGATATTATCGCTATTCAAGAGCCATGGAAAAACCCATACGCAACAACCACACATCACCCAGCCAAGAACAAGTTCCACCTTTGCTACCCAACAAGCCACATAGGAGGAATAGCTAGAGTCTGTTTCTTTATTAACAAGAAGATAGACCAACTAAGATGGCGCTTTGAGGAACGAACTAGAGACATCTGCTCTATAATCATAGACCCAAAAGACGACCAGCAACAACAAGAAAGACTAGTTATCCATAACGTCTACAACCCGCCGAAGACTTCGAGTAACCGACAGAGCGTACTACCACAGGTACGAGAAGCGTTAAGACAATATCATACGGACGAACAAATACTGCTTGGTGACTTTAATCTCCACCATCCTCTATGGGGAGGGCTAAATAGAGAGGTCGCCGATCTCGAGTCAGAGGACCTGATAGACATAATAGGAGACTGCGCACTCCATAACACTCTCTCACCAGGAACGACCACATATGAAGAAGGCCGCTCGCAGTCGACGATTGATCTCTGCCTCGTAACAACAGGACTAATCGACAAAGTCATTAAGAGCGAAGTAGATAGAGGTCTAGACCACAACTCAGATCACCTACCAATAAGCACAACGTTAGACCTTACAGTACAACAGCTTAAGAAGGAGCCGCGCAAAGATTGGAAGAGACTAGACGAGAAAGAGTACACGAAAGCGCTAAGACACGCCTTACCTCCGCTTCGAAGACCGCTCACAAAGGCAGCGCTTGACGCATACACAGGTGAGGTGACAGCCGCAATTCAGAACGCGATACACAAGGCAGTGCCGGAGACTCAACCCTCTACCTACACCCGGGAAGGATGGACTGAGGAATGCAGAGCCATCCTAGCTGAGACAAAACGGCTGAAAAGGGTACACAGTCAATACCATACAGAAGAGACCTGGGAAGCGTACCGCGCCGCGAGGAACCAAAAAGCGAGAACAATTAGCAAAGCCTTACGCAAAGCACACAGAAACCGCATAGAGCAAGCGACAGAGTCACCAGACGCGCTGTGGAAGCTAGCAAGGTGGGCACGTACGAGGCATGACCAGTCAATTGGATCCATACCAACAATACAGCACCCTGACACCCGATGTGAACTAGAAGACCCAGCAGAAAAGGCTGAGCTGTTCCGAGACGTCTTCTTTCCAGCGCCACCAGAAGCAGACTTGGGAGACATAGAGAATGCTACATATGCAGGCCAGATCGACATGCCACCAATCGAAGAAAAGGAGGTACGGACAGCCATTCGAGCAGCATCACCCCTCAAAGCTCCAGGTCCGGACAGGATCACGAATAAGGCGCTGCAAGCCGGGATCGACCTAATAGCAGTCCATCTAACGAGGATCTTTAACCAGAGTCTGCGACTAGGATACTGCCCAAACTCATTTCGAGCGTCCATCACAGCTGTCCTACGCAAACCCGGCAAGACCAACTACGCAGTGCCCAAGGCATACCGTCCGTAGGAATCCCCGGAAACGAGGCCGCCGACCAGGCTGCCAAGGAGGCAACTGGGTGGAGAGAGGACGGCCGCAGCCAGCTACCAGCAAACCCGCCCTCGCAATTGTATCCGCTCAAAACAACGCTCAGGAGATGGTGTAAGACACAGGCAGAGAGGGCTTGGATCAGCGCATGGAGGGAAGACAAGAGAGGCCGCGCGACATATAGACACACGCCGACGCCCACCAAGAAAGTGCTGCAGCTCCACGAGAGGCTCAGCAAAAGGGAAAGCGCGCTGTTGGTGCAACTGCGAACCGAGAAGATAGGCCTCAACGACTTTCTCTTCAGTCGACACGTCCCGACCATTACTAACCCCCGCTGCAGCTGTGGAGAGAGGCGGCAGACCGTCGCCCACGTCCTCCTCCGCTGCAGCAAGTATAAGGACCTCCGGAACCGTATTTTCGCCAACCTGTCCGGACGGAATAGTCTCAGGACTATCCTGAGCACGCCGCAGCTAGCCACCAAAGCTATCGAATATATGGAACAGACGCAGATCCTTGGGCAAGTGGGGATCAGAGATGAGTAGACGACGCCGAGCGCTGGGGGGAGACGGTAGGTACAGCGGACGCGACAGACGAGGCAGCGAGCTCTACGAGCCTAGGAACATAGCATGCAATTAGTAGAACCGCTATCTAGGATGGCCGCAAAGCATA
>NW_006911976.1:0-3018 GCF_000338995.1 Bipolaris sorokiniana ND90Pr
GGAATAGGGACTAGCTCCGTGAGAGTTGTCTGGCGATTCGTAGTGGAAAAGAGTTATGGATGTAACCGGGGTTTGACAACGCTAATCTATTCAATAGACTAACATGTAACTATCTTGTGAAGTAAAGAATACTAGTAAGAAAGTATAATTTGAGTTGACCACAACGAGAGTAATAATGAAATCCATCCATCCTTATATCCTCATTGCTTCCAGTCCTGCCATCACTGCCATCACGACTTTTCCGTTGCTTGGCCTGATGTCCTGATGGCTGCCATCAAAGGATTGCTGCCATCACATACTAGCGTCTGACGGTCGTCTTGGCGTGATGTCAATCACGTGATCCTCGCCCCGCGATGATCATTACCTTCTGGCGTGGACGTCCATAGGCCTTCAGCCATCTCGTCACTTGTCAAGGAGAGAATTCTTCTTGTTACTTGTAACACTCTGCTTGAATTTCTCTTACCCGCGGGACTAGATAGTTATTAGCGTAGTGGCTAGGCTTACCGCAGTAGTAGTAATTGCTAGGAGTGATATTGTCTAGTGCGGGAGTTTTCGATGCTAGTCTAGAAGTAGAGGAATAGGCGCGGTATAGAGTCAGGGCTAGGTCGGGCCTAGTGTCGTAGGTACGGGGTTAAAACTCCTAATTTAGCCGTGGATTTTATTTTGTTGAGAGAGCTAAAGCTTAACTAGGCCTAGTCTCTAAGTAGGTACTAAGTGGTGCGTTTCTTCTTTCTATATTAAAAGCCGTTAGGTGCTAAACTATTTTTTTAAACGAGTCTGCCTACAAATGCTTAAATTCTAAGTTTAGAGCTCGTAGCGCTAGTATAATCTTCTTCTAGAGGTAGAAGAACTATTCTAGTCTTAATACGGACCCTTTTACGGCTGCACTAATAAAGTGCGCTTTAAATTCCGTAAAGGTCTTCTTTCTTCCTATTAATAGGCGGTGGAAAGCTGCTTAGCTCTCCGCCTGTTCATTTCTAGATATAAAATATAATTTAAGTAATAAAATTATATTCTCGGCAACTAGGAACTATTCCTCCTCTAATTCGGCGAGGTATTGTGGTTCTAGATATTCTTTAGCGGTGCTGGTTGTATAACCTTATACTAAAGCCATTCTCGCGCGTTCGCTCTAATAGTAATCTAAGTTAATACTAAGCCGATCTTATATTAAGGCTTGCTATTACTAAAAAGTAGAGTTTACTCTATTACTTAGATTATTAATTAGAGGGGTACGCTCGCTGAGTTTTATATATTAAGGGTTAGGTGTAACTAATAGGAATCTTACTAATAGTTAGCTAAGTTGTTTAGTTGTAGTCGGAGGGGTTTCGGTGGTAGGTACTAGTACATCCTAGTTTAGGGTATTTTCCCGTATTAATCGTTCGACTTAGGCGTTTAGTCTATCGATTTCTGCCTGTAGCGCACTAGTGTGATCCTTTTCTAATTCTTCTTCTTCTTCTATCTTAACAGCAGGCTGTGTAACGGTTCGAGTACACACTGAACTAACATCCGAAAGGGATCCGAACATGGGCACGCACTAGCCGAGGGCAGATCTGCTGATATAAAACCCCACCTTCTCCATACCGTAGCTCGATAGATTTTTGATATCCTTTCGTACAAGGCCTATAGGTGTCTATTCGAATTAAGGCTCGTTTGATGTCCCACGCACTCCCATATGCCTCTGAGTGACACTACCGCCGATACTGATCCGAGTAGTCTTGCCTGCGCCGTTACAGTTAGCGGCTGTTTTGCTAAACATATCTTAGTATACCTAGTAGTTAGAGAGAAGTTGGTCCTGCACTAATTTAGTATTCTCAGAGTCGTCTTACTCTAATCTTACTTATAAAATTCGATCTATCTTATAAATACTAGTTATGAAGAAATCGTTTTCCTTCCGTTTTATAGTATAATAGAAAGCATTAGCGGAAATAACCACTAAGCGAGGTAAGATAGGTTTTAGCGCCGGAGTCTAGAGTGACTTTAGTTTAGATAGTAAAGGCGGCAGAAAGAGACGTATCTTAGGAATTTTGATAAGTCCTTGAATTCGCTGGACCAACCCTTGTTAAGGGCTAGTCTATCTACGGTACTTATTCTTTTTCTAAAGGACGTCTCTACGCCGGATATCTAGTTCTGTATTAGTATTAGAGACGGGTTGTTTTAACTATATAAAGAGAGGAGAGTTAGAATTATAAGTTAGGTGGTATTAAGCTAGCTATACGATTCGGTTCTAAGCTATATTAAGCTTTAGCTAGAATCGGCGCATCTACTTAATTCTAATAATATAATCCTACGATCCTAAATCTATAATTATAAAGAGGTAATTTAAAATCTTCCGTCCGTTAATCTAGATATATAACTAGATATACTTATCTACCTAAGTCTATATCTAGTTATAAAATCCTTTAACTATAATTTTAAAAGGGAGTCTTTAGATAGGTACCTAGAGAGAACTAGATATTAAAAGGGTAATAGTAGAATTTAAGAAGAGAAAACCTTAGGCTTTAGTGTTAACTAAAGAATCTAAGCACAGACAACTTCGAGTTTTCTAGAATAGGTGTAATTTTAGTCAAATATATATAAACCCCTCGCGAGAAATCGATTACAATCACCTTTAAAGCGTGCACGCCACGCGCTGTGGAGCTATAGGCTGTTAAAGTGATCACTTTAGACACGTCTTATTTTTCACCGAAAAACACACAGACCAGGTGGATTAGTAATCAAAATGCCACCCGATAGTGATACTATCGACGTACACGTGCCAGGCACCCAGGCGAGAGCAGAAATCGAAGCTCAGATCCAGAATGAGATAGATATGGAAACCACGGAACCAGCGACGCCTACGCAGACTACTATACCTAGCGTAGTTGAAATACCAATCCTCCCACCAAATAAACGGCAGGCAAACTTCTCGCCAGAAATACGCACTAGGAGCAACTTCTCACCATTTAGAGGAGCTACGCTTAGATTCAGTACTCAAAGCAGAACTCCGAAGGCAATATCAGTACAAGAGGCGCTAGAAAT
>NW_006911977.1:0-3009 GCF_000338995.1 Bipolaris sorokiniana ND90Pr
CAAACTGTTGGTGTTTGCGTTGGCCCAAACACCGCGAGGGGGTGGTTGCGCTTTCGGCGGCATCGTACGAGTGTGGTCAGAAAGAAAAGAAGAAATCTGTGTAGTAGTGGAGTCAAATTGATTTAACACAAAGGAAGAAAAAGCTGAAGGAGAGAGACGGCAGCTCTACATATCGTACGGAGGGAGCGTTTGCTCTCGTGGAAATCCTCCTTCACTAGAGCAAACAAACGCCGCTGCTCCACCGCAAGTTAGGCAGCCGCGTGCTCCTAGGAAAACAAACAAACGCAAACATGTCCGTACGAGTGGAGGAGGGGAGTATTGTAAAGGGCTGCGCCCGTGATCTCTACTGAAGAGGATCACGTGATCTTCGACCACGTGATATACCTTCTGTACGGACACGTGATCAGAAGCGAGCAGGTATAAGAGAAGTCTGTACTTAGTTATCTTCTCTTTTTCTTATCTTTTAGCTTCTGTACGATAGGTAGAAGCATACTCATTCGCTAGGCCTCTCCGCCCATAACAGGGGGGGACAAAAAAAACGTACTCGAAAAAGTTAATGTTTTTAAAATAATATATCTCGGCGGCTATATAAGCTATAGTAGTAAGAAAAGAATATATTATAGAGAATATCTAGAAGTTTATATAAGTAGTACAATAGTGTCATTAGTAAGCATATCTGCTTAGTAATATCGACGTGAATCTAGAGGGAAAAAATCAAACTACTTTATTAGCATTTTTCGCGCTGCTATTTTTAGATAATTATAAATATATTACATTAGCTAGATACTAGACTTTCTAGATTATATAAGTATATATATATTATATAGAGTTATATATATAGATATTGAGAAAATCTAGTAATAGATGTATAGAGTCCAAGTCACGTGATTAATATCTAACTAAGCTATTAGTAATCTTATAGTATATATTTACTTCTTTTAATATCTAGAAACTTAATCACCTATTTCCTCACTATGCAGCCAAAATTATCCAAGTTTGAATCTGACGTCTATCGTTTACTTAAGGCAGATATTGCTATTAAAGATATTATTAAATACTTAAATAAACCTTCAAGATCTATCTACGACGCTATTTATCGAATTAAAAAGAAAAAAAAAGATATTAATATTAAAGAAAGAGCTCGAAGAGGCAGAATCTTAAAGGTATCTTCTAGGGCAAAAAGAGCTATTAATAGAGATATAACTAGAAGTCCTAAGAAGACAAATCGGAGAATTCTAGAAGAGAATAATCTAGATATATCGTCTAGGTCACTTCGAAGAGTTCTAAGAGCTGAAGGTTGGACAGTTAATACCTGCTTTAAAAAGTCTATTTTAAACGCTAAAAAAGCTAAAGATAGACTAGCGTGGGCTAAAAATAGATTAAAAGAGCTGGGAAATATTAACTTTAGTAAGATTATATTCTTAGATGAGTCGGGAATACAAAGGTATCAAGGAGCTCAGTCAGAATATGCAAGAAAACGCGGAAATCAGCAGCTAGGGCAAAATCTAGCTAAGAGCAGAACAAGAAGTACGTTTAATAATATAATATATATATATATATAATCTATAAACTCTATAGATTATATATATATAAATATATTTAATATTAGCTAATTACTAATAAATATATAGGCCATGATATTACTATCCAAGTCTGGGGAGCTATTTGGATAGGTGGACGATCAGATCTATGTTACACGGGGTATGGGTCTATACTTCTCTATCCTGGTCCGCACTAAGGCAGGTGAGTATTACGTTAGTGTTCCGTGAGGCTTGTCTGGCGATGCAGTAGAGTTGGCGTGCTTAAGGAGGGTTTGACAAGACTAATCTATTTAATAGACTAACTTGTGACAATCTTGTTAAGTAAAGATACTAGTAAGAAAGTACAATTTGAGTTGACCACAACGAGAGTAAATAATGAAATCCATCCATCCTTATATCCTCATTGCTTCTTGTCCTGCCATCCCTTCCTTCCTTGCCATCCCTAGGATGGTTGTGATGTTGGGGATGGCTGCCATCCCAAGGCGCCCTGCCATCCCTCGGATGGTTGCCCTTGGCGGGATGGCACATCACGTGACCTAGCCCCGCAATGATCATTACCTTCTGACGTGGACGTCCATAGGCCTTCAGCCATCTCGTCGCTCGTCAAGGAGAGAATCCTTCTGTAACGGCGCAGGCAAGACTACTCGGATCAGTATCGGCGGTAGTGTCACTCAGAGGCATATGGGAGTGCGTGGGACATCAAACGAGCCTTAATTCGAATAGACACCTATAGGCCTTGTACGAAAGGATATCAAAAGTCTACAGAGCTAGCTACAGGGAGTGTCTCCTTATATACTTATCTTAGTCGGATCCGAATCGGATCCGACCTCACAACGAGTGGTTGATGAAGAGGGCGGCGAGTACTACCTCCGATCCGGCTCTGGGATTGGTCCGATACATGGCGAAGTTGTAACATCGTTACACCTTCTTGTTACTTGTAACAATCTAGTAGTAATTAAGACGCCAAAGACGACTATTTCTTATCGAAATCACCATTATATCCGAAAATGCCTTATCCCGCATATTAAACCTAGACTTAAGAGAGGTAAGAAACCTTAACTATTTCTTAATATATATTTATATACAGGGGGGTGACAAAAAAAAACGTAGTTAAAAAAGTAATAGTTTTTAAAAGATGATAATTCAGCTTATAGAGCACCTATACTTAAACGGGTTAGTCCATTGAAAACTAGATATCAAGTAGTTTATAATGACTATATTACGTAATGCTTAGTAAGCTTATTCCTGGCTACAAAACATGCTAAAGTTCGAGAAGTAATTTTTCTAGATTCTAACTAAATATTTCGCGCTGCTATTTTTAGATCTTATATACTAACAAGTGCTATATATAGTTAGATTAGTGAGATATATAATATATATTAAGATAGAGACATATTATCTATTAATTTTTTGTTGATATAGAAATACTTTATTTTAAAACAAGATTTTTTCTATTATCTTCTAGCTA
>NW_006911978.1:0-3008 GCF_000338995.1 Bipolaris sorokiniana ND90Pr
GGATACCCTCCCTTCCTACCGATAACTCCAAGGAAGGTGGTCTCCAGTCTTGAAGAATTCGCACTTCTTCATCTGGGCATATAAGCCAGCCCTGCGTAGGGCTGCCAGGACCTTTCTTAGGTGGTCTTCATGCTCGCTTCGGCTACGGCTGTAGATCAGAATGTCGTCCAGGTAGGCGGTGCAGAAAACGTCGAGATACTCTCGTAGGGTGTCGTTAATAAACCTCTGGAACGTGGCAGGGGCACCTGTTAAGCCAAACGGCGTCACTAGGGACTCGTATAGTCCAAATCTAGTACGGAACGCTGTTAGATACTCCTGGCCTTCCTTAATGCGTACGTTGTTAAAGGCGGCGACGATGTCGATTTTAGAGAAGTACTTCATGCCCTTCAGGTTGTTTAAGCTTTCCTTAACTAGCGGGAGTGGGTATCGGTCCTTAACAGAGATATTGTTTAGACCACGGTAGTCTACACAGAAGCGGAGCCCTCTATCGGGCTTCTTAACAAAGAGGACGGGGGACGCGGCGGGAGAGGAGCTAGGACGGATGAACCCCTTGCGCAGGTTCTCCTCGAGCCATTCTCGTAAGGCTATAAGCTCTTCGCGGGACATTGGGTACAACGGGCCAAAAGGGGGGGTCTTGCCCTCTAGTAGGCGAATGTCGTGATCGTGGGCGCGGTGTGGGGGCAGCTTCTCCGTCTCCTTAGGTGAGAACACGTCCATAAACTCCCAGAGCTCCTGGGGGAGGAGGTCTCCTAGGTCTACGGGATCAGAAGGGTTTAGGGGGTTAGTGCTAGCCAGAAGCTCGTCGATCTGTTCAATCGACACTTTAAAAATCCGGTAGTTTCTTCGGGCGTATGCTGCGTAAGCCCGCAAGGATACCTTTGCGATATCTAAGTGACGGAGTTTCTCGGGTCGGTTAGGCACGGCGGCAGGGCGCGTCTTCTGAGGCACATCATGTAGGGTAGGGATCCGGGTTGGGCGGTCGGGGAGGTTGCAGTTGTTCCGACAGTACTCACTATCGAACGTGAAAGTATGG
This sequence comes from Bipolaris sorokiniana ND90Pr, assembly GCF_000338995.1. Taxonomy (NCBI): domain Eukaryota; kingdom Fungi; phylum Ascomycota; class Dothideomycetes; order Pleosporales; family Pleosporaceae; genus Bipolaris; species Bipolaris sorokiniana. The sequence goes on from NW_006911978.1 coordinate 1,034, forward strand.
TTCGCGAACCCCACTCGGGGGTCGTGAAGCTTCATCTAGGGCATCCCTAGGATGATAGGGTAGTGTGCTAGTTGCGTAGCTAGTAAGTAGATAGTCTCACGGTGGTTACCTACTACCATGTCGGTTTTCAGGTAATGGGTAATAGACTCAGTCTCGGCTTCTCGACCGTCGAACACTTCTAGTCGGATTGGTCGTTTCAGTTCCTATAGAGGTAGTTGTCGGCCCTGGGCCCAGTTCAGGTTGACGAAGCCCTTCCCTTCGGCTCCGGTGTCAGTCATCGCGTAGGTGGGTATCGTCTCTTCCCCCACCTTCAGGGTAACAGGCAGTATCATCAGGTTAGACCTCAGCTCGCTTTCCTCGCTTACTGAGAGTCCCTTGGCAGACGCAGCGGAAATACGGACTAGGCGGCGTCGGTCCTGGTTGCGCGGTAGGGGAGCCTGGACGCGACTTAGTTCAGGCTCACCCTATTTACCGACTGGTTGGGGCTACTCTGGGGGCTGGCACGGCGGTAGTTGGAGGGCGAGTGTGGAGGGGTGGTTCGGCGTCCTTGGGGGGGCGTAGGGGCACGGCGGCGTGTAGGACTAGCGGCGTATTCTATGTTACTGGAGCGGATCTGTAGGGCTGGGCGATTATCTGGGTGTGGGCAGTCTCTGACCTGGTGCTGCGGCGATCCGCAGCGGAAGCACTCGTTTCTCTCTTGTCTCTCTCCCGTCGTAAAGTTCTTCTGAGAGCTTAGGTCCATCGGGTCCGCTGGAACGGCGGTAGTGAGGGGGGCGGGACGGGGCGCGGACGGGCGGTCTATAGCCTCTCTAGTGATATATCTGGGGTTCTTAGTGGACGGTGTTCCTCGAGATCGGCTAACCTGCTGTTGGTGCTGGCGGTAACGGTTGTCGAGTGCCTGGAGATGGTTGACATAGGACGTGTATTTGGTAGACGGGGCGGGGCTATGGAGGAGTATATCCTGAAGCTCGCGGGAGATCCCTTGGAACAATAAGGGGACTAGTGCGCTCTCTGGCATCTCGGCCTCTAGAGCTAAGCGTTGAAACTCTGACAGGTAGGCGGTAAAGTCTAGGTTCTTCTGCTTCTATTGGAAAAGACGGTTCTGGGCATTTTAGGTGCGGTTGGGGTCGCCGAAGGCCCTTTCTAGGTACTCTAGCATCTGTGGGTAATCGACAAACTGGGGAATTCCGTATTAGATCTTTGGTAGCATTAGCGCGTACGCTTTACCCGTAAGTCGTCCTGCCACGTAAAGCATGCGCCTAGTGGCCTGCGGGAATCGGTCGGCGTTCGCGCTCATCTTGCTGTAGATCTGTTGGATAAACTGGTGTAGGTCGCTTCGAGTTCTATTAAATTCCTTTGGGTTAGGTATTCTCTTACTGAGGCTGGGAGTTCGGGAACTTGGGGGAGTAACAGGCGCAGGCGGTCCCGTTGGGTCGTCTGCGGAGGCCTTAGCAACGCCAATGGGGTTAGGGGGAAACGTAGTGACGGCCGGGGGTGTTAGTACCGCAGGTGTGGTAGCTGTAGTAAGCTGGGTCTTTTCAATCTCGAGTTTAGTAATCTGCTTCTGGTCGGCTGCTAGCTGCTCCTTCTGGTACTGAATGATAGCTTCTCTCTCCTTGACCTGGATCCGCAGAGACTGCTCCTGGTCCTGGGACGCGGCGTGGTTTTCCTTGAGTTTCTGGGTATACTGGGCAGTGTTGCGTAAGTACATTAGCCATTCCCCTGGATACGCTGCTACACTAGCAGTGAGTTCGTTAGGCGTCTCTGGGAAGGAGGGGGGCTCGGGGCGGTTCATGGCGGTGAAATACACGGGCCTGTGGGGAGGAGCTACGTAATGTCACGGTACGGGCTCACGGGCAGAGAGGATAGGCGCGTGTACAGGTTCTATTGCTACAGCTAATCAATAGGCTCTCACTACAGGTAGTATAGAGTAGAAGACAGGACGTAGCTCGAAGAGCTAACACTAGTGAAGTTG
>NW_006911979.1:0-2949 GCF_000338995.1 Bipolaris sorokiniana ND90Pr
AAGTAGACTCTAAAGTTTGCCCCTGCAACTATAGAGCTACTCAAGATCCTACCCATATCCTCCTTAGCTGTACGCTATATAAGGAGGCTAGGATAAAGATGCAGGAGGCGAGCAAGGACCCCCTATCGCTAGCCTTCCTGCTAAACACGAGCGTAGGCATACAGGCTACTATTGCCTTTATTGAAGAAACTAGGGCTGCAACACAGGCCTGGCACAAAGGAAACCTCGAGAACTAGGGCAACACCTATACTAGGTGGCCTCGCCCTACACCCACCCTACCTCTCTCTTTTACCCGCAAGACCCCCTTCTACCTCCCTCTAGACTAGGCTACGAGCCTCACCTCGATTTAGATAGCCCCCTCCCCCACCTACACCAAAGTGATAGCACTACGTAGATACTTGCGGGCCTAGCCTGCACGTCTTATATAGCCCACCGGCTGAGACAGGACGTAAAACCAAAATAATAATAATAATAATAATAACAACGCGTGGGTTGTAAAATAGATTATCAAAATCGAAGTACCACTTGAAATTTGCGGCACGGGGGTGTTTGCGTGACGCATGGATGTACGTTAACTAGTTACAATTTAGTACTTTGTGCTGTATTGCGTGGCTGTGGTGCTTCGGCCTTTATCTAGCTAATCTATAACTAGCTTTGTAGATGCCTGGTGCTAAAGAGCAGTTTGGTGACAGGGAGAGATATAGGGCACCTGGGCTGCCTTCTAGCGAGCTCTCTTAGGGGATAGGAAATAGTGCTAATAAAATCAGATTTGTTCTTCTTTGTTCTTCTTCTTTTCTTGTTGTTTTTCTTATTTTTCTTCTTTCTAGCCTTCCTGGCCTAGGTGCCATTTTCTTGTTCCTATTCTCGTGCTAGTAATAAAAGCCAAATTAGCTTCTATACCGCTCGTAGTATGGAGTAGAAGTGGAAGTTTGAGTACTTCTTGGTCTAGAGTCTAATGCTAGTCTTAGTTATGGTAGAGAAACTCAGTTTCTCAGCTTTTGAGTAACTTGCGTTGTCGCAGATGCGATAACCGGAGGTTGCCCACACAGTGCCAAAATGTCGATCGGGGTTCTCGTTGAGCATTGTTCAGTCTGCATCTAACTAGTTAGTTGGGCAAGCATTTTGGTTGCCTATATATACATGCCACTATCCCGCCATCGCGAGCTGACTAGTTCAGCCACCTGGCTACTAAGATCATTGCAATGCATCGTTGTAAGATTGAAAAGACATTTGTGGTCGGGATGTGACGGAGCAATGACTTTTACTTGGCCAACGCAGCAAATCGGATGATCGGGACCAAAATTCGTGCCAATGGGACGGTTTTTGGATATCAAGCCGGGTTCTTTAGCCACAAAATAATAGTTGATTAAGTCGTAGATAGTTTCGTTGCCAGTGCTGTCGCGCACTTTGATCACTGCACCAACTGTAACTAGCAGAGTTGGCTGGTTCGCCTAATCCAATGCTAGAACCCATCTGCACTAAGCCGGAGTAATCTGCCATGGTGCTGTAAATGGCTGGTCGGCTGCACTTCTCTACAATTGTCTCCTCGTCTGAGCTCTCGCCTGACATGTATGACAAGGCAGAGGCGTAGAAGACATCGATGTCCAAGTCTTGTGGTAGAGAGCTACGCAACCTTGGAAATATGTTTTGTCTCCATATCTCGTCATCGGCATCTCTTGTCGTAATCAAAATTATAAGGACTGTGAACGGATGTTTGACCCCAAACTCTCGCACAACAGTGTCAACAGCAAGCCAGTCCCTTTCTGTGATCTCACCGAGCAATGCAGCTAAAAAGTTCTGCCAGCATGCAGATATATCTGGTGTATATTCAAGTAAGAGACCTGCAAAGAACTTAAGGGCGGCTCTGCTGTCAATGATCTCGATGAGCATCTGTTCGAGTCCTGCCGTGTCGAGCAGCCGTCGAAGCTTTTTGAATCCGGCTTTCCAACAATTATACTAACCGTTGAGAGTAAGGCCAGACACGATTGGTAGGGTTGCTGGTGTATTACCGATGTCATTTCCTGGTCTGAATTGTTTAATGATCCATTGTCCGCATACATAGAAATTTGCATCTTTCAACGCTTTATATGCCGTCTCTTAGAACTCAGAATCATCCCACTGCGGTATTGCGTGTGATGGTATTACATCAAACGGTGGAGAGATAAGCACGTGAGATCCGACGCGATATGAACGGCTCGCATCAATGTCGGGTGCTGTATGATCTAGCAGGATAGGGAAGGGCGTGTTGTGGACGGAGCTGGTCCCGGAGCTAACTGGGAGAATTTTCGCGGTGTCGAAGCCTATTGAGCAAGTTTTTCGAAGGCACTTTGGTCATGGTGCAAGGTCGACTGTCACGGCTCGTTTATGGGAGACGCTTAGTCCAGAAGTCGGCATGGCTGGATTTATAGCAGTAGGTAGAACGCCCGTGCATTTTGGGGCTCTCTAGAACCTTGTTTGCCCAGATCATGATTCGTCAGAAACTTGGTTTCGTTACGCCGACAAAAGTAACTACACCGCGTGTGATAGCTTGGTACATACCAGTAAGTGTGCGTTTTAGCGGGTAATGTTTTATGCTGCTACAATTCGAGGGTTGTTAACCTTGGGCGAACAAGTGACTGCAGCGTGCAAATGTAGTTAAGAGTTGATCTGGTAAGGTCCGTCCCTAGTTACGTGCCGAAAAACCCTGTGTGCCGAAAACGATCAATCAGATCGCGACGGTTAGAGAGAAGTCCATAATTCTTGCGATCCGATTGATCGTTTTCGGCACACAGGATTTTTCGGCACGTAGGGACGGACCTTAGTGGAGGGACTGAGGAGCAGTTCGCATAAACGAGTCTACAAAGGAAAGTGGTTAGTTACCAATCTACAATCTTATGGCGCTGGGCTTATAACTGTAAGAGCTGAGGAAATTTCGAACAAAGGGAATTTATTAAGATGAACGGACCAATC
>NW_006911980.1:0-2930 GCF_000338995.1 Bipolaris sorokiniana ND90Pr
AGGAACTCTCTGGTTGCCTCTGTTGGTGGAGTCCCTATTCCCGTATGGTCTCGCAGGTGCCGCCGGTACGCTGTCTGGCATTCTGTCGTCCACCATGGCGCCACTTGGATTTGTTCCCTCTCTCTAACCCCTGCTGTCTGGATTGCCTCTTCTATCGCTTGTGTAAGGTCCTGGATTATTGTTTGTAGTTGGCTTTGGTTGCTGGCTCTTGCCGGATCCCTGATACCTATGATATTTAGGCCTACTAGTTTTGTGAACCTTTCTAGGTGTCTCTCTAGTACTCTGTGCTTCTTTGGATCTTCTGCTGCTAGTCCTCGAGTTGGTAATGTCGTGACCTGTGTTGCGTGGTCTGAGCCAGAGTGCATGTCCGGCCGTACCACTGTGTCGGCAAAGGAAATGTTTGAGAATGTTAGGTCTATTACGTGGCCAGCTCGATGAGTTGGCACTCCTGGCTGCCCGATGAAGTCCATGGCGTGAGTCTGGGCCCAGCGTGCGAGCTCTGACCCGCCTCCTGTGGTCACCGAGCCAGGTTCGAAACTCTCATGTCTTGCATTCATATCCCCTCCAATAACGCATCTGTTTGGTGGTGTCAGTTCCTGTATATAGGTGACTGCTGGTTCTGGTGCCTCTCGGTTCTGGTACACGTTAAGTATAGCGTATCCGTTCACCTCTGTCCAGAGTATGTCTCGCGTGACTCTAGGTAGCACTTTAGCTCTTAAATTAACGCCCTTGCGGGTGTAGGTAAGCACCCGTGGCCTTTCGTTCTCGCGTTCCTCCCTGCTATCCCATGCTATCACAGGCGCGTGCATGTGGTACCCTGGATGGTTTTTAGTTACAGTTCCCGGTAGTGTCCATGGCTCCTGGATGCATATCACGTCGATTTTTTCATCTGAGGCGCGGCACAGTATAGTGTCATGACATTCTGAGGCTTTGCCTACGTTCGCCCATGCTATTCGTAGCTGCTTCCAGCCTGGGCAGTGCTGCCCGTTGTATCGTATTGGTTGACGTCCTACCATTGTAGTGCGTCTTCACTCATTTCTGTATCTCCTATAGTAGAGGATAGGCCAGCCTGTATTATGGCTTCTGTCGGTGTAGACACTGTGTGCTCTGTCCTTAGGCTCCTTGTTGAGAGTGCTGCTAGACTTAGACTCTCTCTTGGGGCTGCAGCACGGCGTGGGCGACGGCTCTGAGGGTTCTGGGATGCTGTAGTTGTGATTGTAATTGTATCGGCGTCTATAGGTGTGATTGCGGCTGTAGCGGTATCTGTTCCTGTTAGTGTCTCTTCTTGTTGGACTCTTTTTGCTTGTCTTGATTGCGTAGCTCGCAGTAGCGGCTGCTGGAGCGCAGGTTGACCATCCTGGCTTGGCTGTTCTTCTGCGATGACAATAGGTTCGGCAGCCGTGTCTCCTTTGTCCTGGGACTGCTCGGTTCTTTGGTAGGCACGATTTCCGGCTCTGCGTACACTCTGCAGCTGCTTGCTTGTTAGCCGGATAAGCTTGCCTTGGTAATAGTATGGTTTCGCTGGACAGTTTTTATCCGTCGCGGGGTGTGGTCCATGGCAGTTAGCACAGCGGGCTCGCTGCGCACAGCCTGTACCTATGGGCCCGTTATGCCCTGCTGCCAGCTGGCCGCAGTTGTCACAGCGTGCTGCACGCGTGCACCTAGACGTGTTGCAGTAACCCTGGCATCCCGGGTTGTGGATGGTCACTGGTGGGTTTTTCTTTATCTCTTTTGCCCATTCGCTTGTTCCAAAAATCCGGAATGGTCGTACTCGTTCAGCAAAGGATATTATCCAGGTCATCGTGCCAAACCTGTCTGGACCGTGTCTAGATTGCTTGCAGGTTCGCGGCTTTACTCCTGTCTGGGAATATACTTCCTCTGCAACATTTTCTTCGCTGATTGGTACTGCTGCATCTCCGCCTATATGGAGTCCTATAAGAGCCGCCTCTACACGCTGCACTGCGTAGTTGATCCATTTCTCCGGGAGCTGGAATCCGACTGCACCTAGAGTTTCTAGTATGATTTCAACGTTATCTGGCTGCAACAGGCGGCTCTTGATAGTGTCATTGGCTGGTGTGAGTGCCCAGCCTGTTTTTGTCGTTGTGAGTCTTGGGATGTCTTGCAGAGTGAGGTTATCAATCCTTGCGCACAGTGCTTTTCGCATTACAAAGGGCGAAGGCTGTTTTACTCTCTGTGCTGTAGATAGCTGGAAAAGAATTCGTCTGTCTGGTACGGGCTTATTCGGCGGCTTATTCAGGGTTATGCCGTTTCGGTGGGTTGCTGCCGTCTTAGTTATAGCGGCGCCCCTTTCCTGCATAGAGTGGCTGTTGGGGGGTTTTGCGACTTCCGCATATGTTCGTGTAGGCTTAGGCCCAGCGTCGCTCACAGGCTGGGGGGTGGTCGTGGATGGGTGGTGGATAGAGTTGGTTAGGGCATACACCACACGTTGCTGTAGTTCTTGTGCGACCAGGCGCTCCGCTATGCTAGTGAAGTTCTCTAGGCAATGATCAATCGCGTTCGCGATAGCTGTGATGATGCTGTGTCTAGTTTTGGCGGCCTCTTGGGCTGCCGTGATCTTCTCCGTAACCGCGCCCGTCACCAGTTGTCTCTTGTTAGCACTACCACCGAACGATATAGGTATAGGCGCTGCTTCGGCTTGCCTGTGTCTTTTTGTAGTGCGTAGGTTAGCTAGGCTAGGGGTATTTGGGTCCTCAGGGCGCGTGTGTGTCACTTCTGGAGGTCGAAGTGTCTGCCCTGGGGTACCTGGCACCGCCATCTCTCTGTCAGAGGGAGGGCTGGGCCCGATATGAGTTGTGAGTTGCCTTATTAGGCGCTTTAGGAGTGATTTCTAACAAAAATTTAATTGTTTTGAAGGGTACCATAAAATCACAAAGTTGGTGTTCGGTGTCGTGCGTGCGCGCGGAGTGAGT
>NW_006911981.1:0-2909 GCF_000338995.1 Bipolaris sorokiniana ND90Pr
CGGGATTACAGAACACGCGCGCGTTCTTCAATTTGCGTCATACGCTTTTGATGCTTGCATTGCCGAGATCATCACTACGCTTATGTACGGTGGATGCGTCTGTGTGCCGTCCGACAGCGACCGGCGCAACAACCTAGCTAATACTATCAACGCTATGGATGTCAACTGTGCACTTCTGACTCCATCTATAGCACGGCTGCTAGACCCTAGTACCGTCCCTACCCTTAGGATACTAGTTATTCAAGGAGAGCAGGTCAGCTTTGCAGACTGGGATAGGTGGTCAGGCAGTGTTCGGATAATGAACGCATACGGACCAACAGAGTGCACTATCTGCTGCAATGTATACGATAGTAAACAAGGGTTTAAGTCAGGCATCATCGGGACGTCGGTTGCTTCAGTAAGCTGGGTGGTGGACCCTGAGAACTATAACAGGCTTGCGCCGTTAGGGTCAGTTGGAGAGCTACTAGTAGAAGGGCCGATCCTAGCGCGCAGCTATCTCAACGACGCAGAGAAGACATCAGCCGCCTTTGTTAACGATCCTGCCTGGCTGCTAGAAGGCTGCAGAGGCTATGGTGGGCGACGTGGAAGGCTATATAAGACAGGTGACCTAGTTCAATACGACAGCGATGGCAACCTGGTCTGCCTAGGCCGCAAGGATAGCCAGGTAAAAGTCCGTGGCCAGCGAGTTGAGCTTGGCGAGGTCGAGCACTATGTGCGAGAGTGCCTATCGGAAGCCAAGCAGTTGGCAGTTGAGGTGATTGTACCAGGAGAGGGAGGCCATGCGATGCTAGCAGCCTTTGTACAGATCAACAACGATACTAACAATGCACTATTTATAGATAGAGGCGTCAAGACCAACTCGATGGCGCGTGTACTGTTCCTAGCAGAGGTAGAAGCAGAGCTAGCAGAGCGACTGCCTAGGCACATGGTGCCGACTGTATTCTTTGCGCTTTCTCAGTTTCCTATGACAACGTCCGGCAAGACAGACCGCAAGCAACTTCGAAAGATCGGAGCCTCTTTCACGGCCCAGCAGCTGGCAGAGATGCGGACGTCTAGCCAGGGGCCAAAGCGGCAGCCATCAACAGAGGCCGAGCGGATGATGCAGCAGCTATGGGCGCGCGTGCTCAGCATCGAGCCGAACAGCATTGGGCTAGACGACAGCTTCTTCCGTCTAGGCGGCGACTCGATTGCGGCTATGAAGCTGGTGAGTGAGGCTCGCAAGACGGGCCTGCAGCTTTCTGTCGCAGATATCTTCCGCCATCCTAACCTCGCAGCCTTGGCCAACCAGGATACTCAGCAGTGTAGCACCGTGGCAGAAGAGGTGCCTGCCTTTTCTCTACTAGGTGAAGATGTAGATTCTGTGCAAGTTTGCGAGGATGTAGCTGCTGTATGCAGCGTCGACGCGAGCGTCATCGAGGACGTCTACCCTTGCTCGCCCTTGCAAGAAGGCCTAATGTCATTGACGGCTAAGCGAGCAGGTGACTATATCATGCAGAGCGTGTTAGAGCTGCAGGCCGACATAGACGAGGATACCTTCCGAGCTGCCTGGCAACAAGTAGCGTGGTCAACAGCCGCCTTGCGCACGCGCATCGTGCAACACAGCGAACTTGGCCTGCTGCAGGTTGTTGTGGCAGAAGACATCCAGTGGATCGAGGTTAAGGGTCTAGAAGAGTATCTTAAGGAGGACAAGGCAGCCTCGATGGGGCTGGGCGACCCGCTTGTACGCTACGCACTCGTTAAGGAACACTACAGCGGGAGGCGCTGGTTTGTATGGACGATTCATCATGCGCTATACGACGGCTGGTCCCTACCTCGGATCCTGCACGCAGTCCAGCAGGTCTACAGCGGTGCCGCACTGGAAAAACAACCCAGCTTCAATACTTTCATCCAGTACCTCAACCAGCAAGACCAGGAGGTGGCCACGTCGTACTGGCAGACGGCCCTTGCTGGCTGCGAGGCGGTCCTATTTCCGCCGCTGCCGTCGATGGTTGCGCAGCCTGCCGCAGAAACAACAGTCGAGTACCAGTGTCCGCCATTCTTACAGTCAGCCACTGACATAACGACGTCAACGCTTATCCGCGCAGCGTGGGCGATTGTTGCTAGTCGCTACACAAGCTCAGACGATGTAGTGTTTGGCACCACCGTCACAGGACGCAACACGCCCGTTGTTGATATCGATACAATAGTTGGACCAACTATTGCAACTGTGCCGGTGCGAGTGCGCGTACAGGATCATCAGACTGTGTCCTCCTTTCTACAAGGCTTGCAGCAACAGGCTACAGAGATGATCGCACACGAACAGACAGGCCTGCAGCGCATCGCCAAGATGGGGCCAGGCCCCCAACATGCCTGCGGCTTCCAGACGCTGTTCGTCGTGCAGCCCGCAGATAATGTGCCTAGTAGTGATGACACGCTTGGAGAGTGGCGCAGCCGCTCAGAGTTACAGGACTTTACAACATACGCGCTGATGGTGCAGTGCACGCTAGCGGCAGAGGGAGTACAGATCATGGCGAGCTTCGATAGACGCGTCATCGAGCAGTGGATAGTAGAGAAGATGCTTGCCCAGTTCAGCTTTGTTATGCTGCAGCTAGCCGAGGCGAGCGCAGATAGTAAGGTGGCAGAAATCGACACTATCACGCCAGCAGACCGCCAGCAGCTGTGGGCGTGGAACCAAGACGTACCACCCACAGTCGAACGATGTGTGCACGACCTGTTTGCCGAGAAGGTAAAAGCACAGCCCGATGCGCCTGCTATCTGTGCGTGGGACGGCGAGATGACGTACAGCGAGCTGGACGCGCTGTCAAGCCAGTTGGCGGGCTACCTGGTGCAGCTCGGTGTCAAGGGCGAAGAAGTGGTGCCGCTGTGTTTCGAGAAGTCGATATGGACCGTTGTAGCCATGCTGGCCGTGC
>NW_006911982.1:0-2872 GCF_000338995.1 Bipolaris sorokiniana ND90Pr
AACTAAAAAACGAAGAAATATAAAAACCTTTACAAGAATACTTAAAAATATATAGCTTCTAACATCTACTATACTAGTAATAGACGCCAACGAGCACTACCCTTGGTGGGACCCAGGCTGCAAAAAAACTAGCCAAGGCGGCCAGCCACTAGCCGATTGGATAGAAGACCAGAACCTTAGCCTCCTTAATACGCCAGGAGCTACTACTTTCTTTAGACCTAATATGTCTAGAGAAACAACGCTAGATCTAACTATCGCTACACTAGATCTAGTAGACAAAGTAGAAGACTGGCAAACTACTACAGAAACTGGATCTGATCATCACGGGATACTCTTCTCAATACAGACAACAAGAGACCTAGTTAACAACTCTACTAGCCAAATAAGATATAATACAAAAAGAGCAGACTGGGATCTATTTAGAGAGGAGCTAGCTAGAGCTATACAGAACAGCGTAGCTCTACAAGCCCTAGATCAGATCGAACAACCACGAAAAGTAGATTCAAGAAACCTACTCCTAGGCCAAGACAATCAGCTTAAACTGCAGCTAGACGCAATTGGACACGCTATTACGCTAGTAATCCAACAAGCTGCAGACAAAGCTATCCCACAGCTAAAGCAAGGGCCAAAAGCAAAGCCCTGGTGGAGCCAGGAGTTAACTAAGCTAAGAAAAAACGTATCTTACTGCCAAAGGACATTCTCGCAACAGCTTCAAGCTACGTCTATAGAAGAAGCGTTCCTATATAAGAAGGACTTCTTACTAGCGCGAAATACCTACCAAACAGCAATTAAGAAAGCAAAAAGAGACCACTGGAATAACTTCCTTGAAAAAGAAGACCCACAATCTATCTTTAAAGCTATGGACTATACAAAGGATAAGAGAGTAGAAAGAATCCCTCCTATACAAGGAGAGACGCTAGAAACCTCTTTTAAAGGCAAGTGTAAAGCATTTCGAAAAGCTTTATTTCCTCCGCCACCACGTACAGTACCACCAAGCTTCAATAATTACCAAGAGAAAGAGTGGGAGTGGCCAGCGCTATCAGCAACTGAGCTAGAATACGCGTGTTCTAGTAAGGTCAAAAGTAGCTCACCCGGCCCAGACGCTTTATCACAGGAAGTTATCACAGCAGCCTACCAAGCTCAGCCAAACACGTTTTTTAAAGCTTACTCTCTACTATTCAACTACGGATACCATCCAACGTGTTGGAGGAGAGCTACAGGAGCAATTTTAAAGAAAGCATCTAAACCAGACTATTCCATCCCAAAGGCCTATAGAGTAATTACTCTACTAAGCTGCCTAGGGAAAGTAGTAGAACGGATAATAGCTAAAAGACTCGGCTACCTAGCCGAGACTACAAACCTCCTACACGACTCGCAGATAGGAGGTAGAGTAAAGAAATCAGCTATAGATGCAGCTCTACTTCTTGTAGATCAAATCCAGCACCAAAAACAACGCGGCTATATTACATCAATAGTCTTTCTAGACGTAAAAGGAGCGTTCGATCACGTATCGCACAACCAGTTCCTAGGCACGCTAAAAAGACTAGGCCTACCAACCAGCCTAATTACTTGGGCTAAAACCTTTCTATCTAATAGATCTCTAAGGCTCGCCTTTGACGGCCAAATAGAAGACTTTAGCGAGATTAACGCGGGCATCCCACAAGGCAGCCCAGTATCTCCAATCTTCTTTCTTATCTACATTAGAGATCTATTCCCCCAAATAGATGGATTTCAGCTCTCCTACATCGACGATATCTCTATTACAACCTCCTCAACGTCTATTAAGAAAAACGTTAAGATACTACAACAGGAGGTTAAGAAACTAGTTACTAAAGGAAAAGAACTAGCTATCGAATTCGATATAGCGAAAACAGAGCTTATCCACTTTACAAGGAAAAAAGAAAGAAAAGAAATACCTCTAGAGCTCCCTAGTAAGGAGAAAATCTACCACAAAGATACGATTAAGTGGCTAGGGGTCTACCTTGACAATAAGCTATCTTTTCGAGAACACGTAGCTATTCGAGCTAGCGAGGCAAAAACAGCTTTTAATAGACTAGGGAGACTAGCGAATATAGACCGCGGTCTATCTCCCTTTGCTATTAGACAACTATATCTAGCATGCGTTACTAGCATTGCAGATTATGAGTCGCCAATCTATTGGCGCAACCAGAGCTTTATTAGAGATCAGCTTCAGCCGCTACACAACGCGGCTTGTAGAAAGGTACTAGGAGTGTTTAAAACAGCTCCAGCTATCCCTACGAGTATTGAAGCTAGCTTGCCGTCACCAGAAATACGGCTAAGCCAAACTAATCGAAAATACGCACTGCGAGCTATACAACTAGCTCACACCCACCCAATTACAAAAGCTATTAAAAGACTACAAAAAACAACCCTTCAACAATCAAAACAGCCAAATAAGACAAGACAACTACGCGCCATCACGAGCTCCATCCCATCTACCCAAGAGACAGAAGAGATCATCCCATATCGGTTCAGACCATGGGATTCTCTCAACTACACTATCTCTATATCAAAGAAATCTAAAGAAGAAGAGGCAATCGCGCACAAAGATTATATCCAAACAATAGAGGATAACTCTATAGTAATCTACTCAGACGCATCTAAAACTAAAGACGGAGATGGGATAGGAGTAGGCGTAGTGGCTTATAACCTAAACCAAGAAGAAATATACGCAGCGACAAGTAATATAGGCGAGCAGCAGCTAGTCTATAATGGAGAGCTAGAAGGCATTACAACAGCGTTTGAATTCGCTGCTAAAACTGCTCAAAAAGGCCAAAATATCCACGTTTACGCTGATACCAGCTGCAATCTACAGGCTCAGAGTCTATCAGATAAGCCCGGCCAGCAGTGG
>NW_006911983.1:0-2865 GCF_000338995.1 Bipolaris sorokiniana ND90Pr
AAGGTATAGACGATATGACTTCGCTGCAGGATGATCGAGTGTAGGGAAAGAAAAGAAAAGTGGGTATAGAACAAGCCGAAAGTCACCCGAAACAGTCTCTCGCGCTGGCGTGGAGGAACTGCAATAGAGAGGCATAAGAACAGTCTCACAGCTATGGGACTAGCTGTCTACTAAGAGGGGGGTAGTGTAACGATGTTACAACTTCGCCATGTATCGGACCAATCCCAGAGCCGGATCGGAGGTAGTACTCGCCGCCCTCTTCATCAACCACTCGTTGTGAGGTCGGATCCGATTCGGATCCGACTAAGATAAGTATATAAGGAGACACTCCCTGTAGCTAGCTCTGTAGACTTTTGATATCCTTTCGTACAAGGCCTATAGGTGTCTATTCGAATTAAGGCTCGTTTGATGTCCCACGCACTCCCATATGCCTCTGAGTGACACTACCGCCGATACTGATCCGAGTAGTCTTGCCTGCGCCGTTACACCACAAACGTAAGATTATTAGTTTAACGCGCTCTAGAGTAACTACTAACCCTTACTACTCTAGTAATAATCTTTAGGCCTATGTAGTAATAGAGCTACCTAACAACGTTAAGCAAAATATAAACTTTAACCACCCTGATAAGCTTAACATCCTCGCTAAGCTGCACACTACTGCTAAGTACTTAAGATAAAGATCTATAGAGTCTTGATAGAAATACACTTAGAAGAACGGAGAGGTGGTTATAGTTAGGGACGTACTTAAAAAGATCGTTCGGTGGGTAGATATGTTTAAGTAGGTTGGCGATGCTGCTGTTTAGTATAACCTAGGATATGCTTCGCTTCCTTAGGTAGAGATCTGTTTTCTCTTACAAGTTAGTTGCACTATAGAACTTAGGAAAGAGACTGCTAACCTATCTATAGGTTATAGTTAATAATATCATTAAATATAGGTTGGTAGTAGAAGACCTTACTTAGATAGCTGAGCTAATTTGCTGCTTCGCGCTTACTAAAGAACTATATCTTTAGAGTATATTAAAAAAAACTAAAGCGCTAGAATTAGCTATAATAAAGCTATACGTACGTACTTTAGTCTTCCTGTTTATAGTAAAGTAGTATCTTAAATAGAGAACTATAAGTATATATATAGTTTCTGTAATGGGAATAGTAATTAATACTCTGCTAGAGCGTATAGTGAAAAGTGTATTTCTTACTAAGTTGGATCTTAGTTCGGGTCTAAATGAGATATAGGTAGTAGAGAAGGACGTGGATTAATATATAGCTTTGGTTGATAGAATGGGTCCGTATTAGTACTTATATATTCTCTAATAGCACTAATATCTTTTATAGATAATACTAAGAACTATGCAAAATTAATAGGGATTCTAGTATATATTAAAATGCCCTTACGTAGAATGAATAATGGTCTGAACAACATCTATAATAATCTTTAAGGTAAGGAGACTTATAAGCTAATTTGATTATAACTAACTGTCTGAAGTGTCTAAGCGAACGAGGATTATTTAGTAGCTCTTATCTGAGCTATATATATAGTATTATAAGTAGACTATATAGGATGTTCTTACGGGAACTAGGCAGTGGCTTCTGTCTAACCCTATTTTTAAGAGATGGAAAGACGATAGCGCATTCTTAATCCTCTAGCTTTATGGTATTTTTGGATCTAGTAAAAGTAAACTTATATAAGTCTATTATATACTTAGTTTTAGTCTAACAGTCTCTGAGATGCTTAGCTTAGTAGTAATAGAGGATGCTGTAGCTCATTATAAAGCCGGCGATAGCCTATAGCTGGTCTTCTTCTACTACTTGTGGAATCTAGTAGAGCTTACGCGTTCTGACCTATAAGTAATACTTGCTAGTCTTGTGAGGTAGCTATCGTGCCTTGAGCCTGGAAAGCCTCTACTTGAACCTAGCGTTAGCCTCTATAGAGAAAAGGAAGCGGAAGGCTTTGCGTCTGAGCCGCTCTAGATAGACGAAACTCTTACTCTTATACTATAGCTTATTACGCAGTATCTATTAACGACTATCGTAATTAATGCTATAGATAAATACGACTCTTAGAAGCGATATAAGTTGCTTAAAGCTTTAGAGAAGATCCTCTAAAACTCGTCTAGCCTTGTTAAGATATTTATATTAAGTTAAAATAACTAAGATATCGTCTTATGTTTGCGAAATTATCTAAATCTTAATATTAACTTTAGAAGGAATTATAATTGTAATGGGCTGCGCCCGTGGAGTGAAAGCACGTGATTGTATCACGTGCCTACATCACGTGCCTATATCACACCGCTTAGTTAGAACTTACTCGTACGAAGAGTAGAGAAGCAAGGTATAAAGAGAGAGGTGTCGTACGACAGCTTAACTCTTCTTATCTTTCTTCTTCTGTACTATAGGTTAATGCAAACTCGTTCGAAGGCCTCTTCGCCCATAACATAAGAAGAAAGATCACCACTCTTATCTCTTCTTCGTACGAGAACGAAGAATTGAGAACGTTCTCTATAGGCACGGCAAGCGCGCCTAAGAGCAAGTTACGATAAAATGATGGACTCTGAGCAGTTCTTACGAAACGACGGGCCGGACGGCCAAAATCACCAAACGCAACCTTCGTACGAGGATCTCCTTGCTAGTAATGAGCAACTTCGGCAAGGCCTTAACCACGCAACAACGGAGCTTCAACGGGCTCAGAATATATTTCAAGAATTTGAACAGATGAAAAACCTTCTCCATACGATTCAGGGCCAGCTTCCTGTCAGCAACGCACAGACGCCTATGACCACTCCAAGCGGGGATAGTCAGCTGCCCGCCCACGACCCAACGCTCACCGCCAGATCCGCCGTACGAAGGTTTGAAAAAGCGAGACTTCCA
>NW_006911984.1:0-2864 GCF_000338995.1 Bipolaris sorokiniana ND90Pr
ATTTTCTTACCAAGGAGCTCTAGGATGCTAGGCCACACTATATAGAGCGCCATGTCATACATGTATATAATACGCTGGAGAAGGCTTGTTCTCGTTCTGTGATCGCGCTAAGAACAGGGTTCGAACTCTAGCGCGAAGCTCAAATGGATCGCGAATTTGCAACCCGTGTAAGAGGGTGTAGTGAAGAAGCTCTCTTCCTGCAACACTCAGCCGTATTCTATAGGCGTCAGCTCTAGTTAAACGGTACTATCTGCCCCACCATGCCGCTAGATTGCAGTTAATTTTGGTGGCGAGAGACCTACTCTGAAGGCATTACCCACTCCTTTCTACTCTTTGGCAGTTGTTGGGATAACCTGCTAGCATTAGTCGACTCGTATATCGTTACTGTTCCCTAATTAAAATTTGTTTTAACCTAGACGGCTAAATCATTGCGAAGGAAAAATACAGCCTAGTTCCTTCGTTGAGTCTGTTGGGACCTGATGCTGGCCATGTTCATGCGCCTTCTGGGTGCTCTGCATCGACAACTCCTAGTCCGAACTAGTCAAGAGCGTGCTATAGAGTGCAGAAAATCAATCCATATGTATGGGCCTAAAGCCCCAACATCTTTCATGCATAGAGCACAACTGCAACCGTAGGTAGAGTACAAAACCGTTGTGTCTCTCTCCACCAAGGCTATACGATGGATATTGCTGACAACATCGCCCGGTGCCCTTACCTCCATAACACTAAGAGCACGCTAGTGCATATAACGCGCCAATCCCATGTCCGCAAATAAGGACCCTCTCCAACCCCGCCTTAGGCAACTGGCTGCGAAATTTGACTCCTGCCTGCACAACGCGCAGCTATCGGACATTGAACTACTTGAGCTCTATCACTCCATCAATATTCATGATAAAATAGCAAAGGAGGCCGCAATGCCAGAGCCCAACTTACGTCACCTAGTCGTACTCTGCAACATGAACGATGCGATTACCCTCGGACAATACCAGCTTTACCAGAAACGTGCACGTGCTCACGATGTTACGATGTACAGCGCATCACTGCTGCAGGCGTCGTCAGACTATGAGAAAGAGTGCCTGAAGGCTTCAGACAGGTTCTCCATCGCGTCAAGACAGTGCGATAAGTCCCTGCAATCTCGGATTCACAACATCCACCTCAACTTTTAAGCCAATGACAAAGTTGCCCACCAGACTAGGTCCTTGGAATCGGAATACATCCGACTATCGAAGTACTAAACAGCCAGGCGACCTTTGGCGGGGTGGTGCAGTACGACTCGGGCAAGGCGATGCTAAGCGGGTTCGAGCAGACGGGGTCGCTAAACTCTCTGCCACAGATGCTGTTCGCTATAGTGGTTGGTAAACAGCTCGTAGCTACCGCAGGTATTTCGGTGGTACGCGGCGTCGTCACCAGCTGCAGGAAGGACAGTCGATCCGCTCCTGCCAAAGGGCTGCGCCGCAGGCGATAGCTTGTAGATATAGCTAAAGAGAAGAGCGCTGTGTATAGATCTAAATAACATACTCTTACTAAGCATAGCCACCATCACAGCTCCACTAATACTCATTTTCACAAATATAAATAATCTAAAACTCCTCACGAACCTCACAGGTTGAACTAAAGCACCTTACTAAGGTTTTAGAGATTATAGTGCCTATATAAGAAGTCGCTAGTTGTTTAACCGTACGGCAGCTATATGACTAAAATACACAGAGCTTTTGTCACGATACTCTAGACAGTAGAGGCCAGCCCTCGGGGACCCGTTGGAGACTACTCGGGCCGGAGGCGCGACAGCCACAGAGATAGAGTATATAGCCCTACCAGAACCCTTGGGTATCCCCCCAAGGATTCGTCTTAATCTACTCATTGATATATATTGTGCCTATCTGCGAAACACCTCACAGCTTTTCCATCTTCGGACAGGCTTAGAACGACAGTATTTCGCCAGTAACACTTAGTTAAACAAACTTGCTAAAGCGCAGGCTTCAATTTCTAGGCCCGCCGTGCTTCATCTTAGCTTGCATACTTCCTATCATATCGTATTCCCTTTTAATAAGTTGACTAGAGCTCGGCTACTGCTTAATCTAGGAATCGGTGCTAGTGGACTCGAAAAGCATAAGGACGTGGTGGTACCTGATTAGGCCTCTTGTTTAGTTAACGGAGAGAATAGCGGGTTCTAGAGCTTAAGGGCGTTGTAATCGTATATATCTACTTACAAGGCGGGTGTTGCTATACGTTAAACCACGTCTCAGGTTAGCTAAACCAACAAGCGCTATAGCCCTAAGGGTCTTAGCACTGCTCCTAATCCTAAGTCGAATTAGCGATGTTCTAAGTACTTACAGAAGCTAGCGGCGCGGCCGTTCGGTATATCGCATGCTGCGAACTATCACGTAAGTAGTACAGGGCTACTAAACACGAGTCAGCTGTAGCTATACTTTAGCGCAGCTAGAATACAGCTAGGCCGTTTCTGTATAGCAAGGCTGTCAGTCACTGCTTAGCTGTGCGATTCGATTAAGCAACAAATCACTACTACAGCGCAACCAGCTTGTTAGAGGCAGCAAGCTGCTCGGCATGCGATCTTAATATAGTATTCTATAGGTTGACTAGCTTTTAGGCAGATACATAGAAGTTAGAGAAGGCCTAAGGCAGTCCAAGGTGGTAGAGATTAGCAGCCAAGTAGCGACTTATGGTATTATAAGGTAAGCAAGAAAGCTGCGACAAAGAAATCGGGCCTATAGAGAGATAAGGGGTCGAGGTGTCTATTCCGAGAGTATCTGAGCTATGTGATGGGTATTGACGTTGTCAAGGGAGAGAGTGCTGTTGGTGTTCCGCTACGGCTGTTGTTCCGTTATGAGTGGATGGACGTTAGG